>NC_031768.1:93791504-94044038 GCF_001522545.3 Parus major
ACACACACACACAAACACACACACACAAACACACACACACACACACACAAACACACACACACACACACACAAACACACACACAAACACAAACACACACACACACACAAAAGACCCCCCATCCCCATCCCACTCACACACAGTTATCCTGGATGCATGAAAATATACAGTCATTTGAATTCCAAAAATGTCATGAGATGGAATTAATTTCCTATATGCAATCCAATGTGCTATAGTTTAAAGAACTTGAAATTACCACATCTGTCACCTTGGAACAACCCAACTGAGGCCAAAGGAAAGCAAAGCCAAGCCCTGAGGAGCAAATACTATCAGTCACTCACTTAAGTCTCTTAACTCTACTCAAGGAAAACAGTCTGAAATGTTCAGAGAGGCCATTTGGACCCATGATGACTGAGACTAGCAAATGCACAGGCAGGAAAGCTGGTCAGTGCTCAGCTCTGGGGACTAATAGTTATAAAATATCTGCAGTGGGAGCCAGCACTTGCGTTTCATCCATGCTGCAGCCAGGATGAAGGGATAGGCTAACAAATGTGCAGCTACCCAGATGCTCAACTGGATCAAAGGTGGATACCAGCCTCTCCTCAGCTTCCTGCAGCACTACGGGGTACAGCTAGGGCTGGGAGCACAGGACAGTATAGGATTGGCAGGGGAAATTAAAGCACTTCAATCCACAACTGAAATCCAAGCCCCCGATCAGGGCCTGATAAGCTGATGTCTGAGCTGTTAGACTACTGAAATCCTCCTCAAAGGCACCTTGGTCCCAGTGCACAAGCCTTTCCTAGTGCTGGGTGTGGACTTGTGGCTTACTTTACCTGTGGACACTTCCCTGTTTTCAGACAAAATCTCTTGTTGCTTTCCCCTACTCCCTATGGCTTCTTGGGTCTGCTGAGACCCATGCTAGCTCTTACCCACCTCTTGGGAGCTGATGCCTGTAGCCTGCTGGCTCAGGCATGCCTAGGAGGGAGGGAATGCAAACCTCAGAAGTGCCTTTTGCTGAAGGAAGAATGAGACCCATGTTTCTCAGCCCAAGTAAGACTGTGCTTGAGCTGCGGATGGTTGCCTGGAGTTTGGAAAAATTTGGCACCTCCTTTCAAAAGAGGATTGTGAGCTATGAGTCAAGAGTGGAGGGACTTGTGCCTGTGTACTTCATTCACCAGAAGGCACTTAAACCCAGGAGAGAGCTGGGATTTGGGATGAACTGCAATCTTCAGCCTTCTCTATTTGGCTGGCTTGGGCAACTCCCCAAACAGTGGCTTTTGTGAATTCCCCTCCGAGGCACTTACTTCCACTTACACACATGCACGGAGTACCGGCATCTAATTCAGGCATGTGGACTCCATTATGGAGCAAGATGCAAACATCCCCTCTTGGATTGGGGTCTGAAAGGTTCCGTATCTGTGCTGTCAATAGCTAAGGCCTTCGTTCCCTGCCCCATCCTCCTTTTTTTGTTTCAAAATCTAGACTTTTTAAAAGCAGATAAGCATTTGCAAAAATTATTCTTGTATCTGTGCAAAGGCGTAGTTAAGGCATGTGCTAGATATTCCCAGGATGATGCAGTTAGAACAACAATGACTAATTCCATAAAATCTGGCATTAGAAAAAACAATGCACTTAAATTATGTCATATCCTTCCCTGCAAACTTTGCCCACCAGATTTTCATTGCTGAACATCAGAACCAAAAGTTTATGGCTACCTACAAGTCGTGGCTCAACCAAATTAAAAAATAAATCCGATAGGCTGGTATTTCTCTAGCAAGCAAAATTGACTTATGTTTCATACAGCAGGATGGCTATCAGTGCTTAAAATTATTTTCACTTGTGTGTTTTGTTTGACTCTGAGAAGGGGGCACCTTCATTAATTCCAAGTTAATTTTGCCTTTGGTCAAAAAACATGCTCAGATTTTCAAATGTTAGCAGAAATCGTGTGTTCTTGACAGAAATACTTCTGATCTGCTTTGTGGAAGGTTTAACTATGCTAATGTAAGAGATATTCTGGAGTATATAGTTACAGCCCACAGGATCAGTGTGAGAGGGTCTTTCCTTAGGTTTGAACAGTATTGTCTGAAAATCGCTGAAAATTTCTCAATAAATTATATAGTAAGGCTGATTAGATCCTGCAGGAAGGAGCTCCTTAGAGGACTGCACTCACAATTTGTATTAGTAAAGTCACCCAGGGGCCAGTGTTTTCAAAGGTGTGTTTGCAGCTTTGTGAGACACTAGGACAAGCACCAGCACTGGATGTGGGGTGCAATTTGGGCTGTGTTTAGAGCAGGAGCACTTTGATGCTACAGCAACACTAAAGGACAAGGTACTCGTAGCTGAGAAGCAGCAAAACCAGCAGCCCTGAGCAAGGTGCTGGGAGAGTGCTGGGACAGCCCAAGCATGCACAGCTGGGTGTATGCACACAAATGAAACAATCAGTAGGAATTCAAAGAAAGAAATCAAGACCCCCAGTGAGGTCTGCTGGTATTTCTGCATCTGTAAGAGTAGCTTGTGGTGACATAACTGTTTCACACTGAGGGAACCCCAGAGCACAGCAGCTTCATGGCAGGCAAAGGAAGAAACACCTGGAGGAGAGCTGGGTCTGGAATGGAGGGGAATGTGTGAAGGAATTAACTGAGATACCAGAGATTTAACAGCTCTCTGCTTGGAACTGAGAGGTAATCCAATTTCTTCCATTGTCACTGATTTAATCTTTAATAATAAATCAGCAGTGATTGTACTGGACAAAAATCTAAAAGATTTTACAATCTCTGGGAGTATATGGCATCCATGTTTGCTCTTTCATTAGATACTGTTCTCATTACAGCTGTTTGAAGTAACATGCAGAGAAGGGAATTAAGGCAAATTTACAAAGAGTTTTCATCTCTTCAGAGATAGAGGGCAGAATGTACAATCTGCTGCCACACGACAATGTCCTTGCCTTTAAAGGGATTAGTTTTGAATAGTATCCATAGAAATAAATTATCAGACTCCTCTTCTTTCCAACTAAAAGGCAGTACCAGTAATCAAAATCACTAAGAAATTGAAAAAAACCTCACCTTGGTATATTTAATTTTTTGTCAGTCTTGGGGTTTTTGCCTATTCAGGTTCTAGATTGGATTGTCTCCTAATACATGTCCAAATCTCATAAATCACCTTTGAGAACTGCTGTTAAATTCTACTCCTGCTTCTTCTCTTCCTGATTTCCTTCTTACTGCTCTCTCTTCTCTCTATGATAAGAGCTATATCTTGTTTTATCCATTCTTGTGCTTAATATTTATTTCCCAAATTAGTCTCTTAATAGTGGTCTATTCAAAATTATGTACTTTTTTGGGGTATTGTAATAAAGATTACATGCTATTATGTCTTGGCTTGGAATGAAGTCCTCATCTTGATTAAATGTGACACCTGAAGTGAACTTGTGTTCAGAGGACTAAGCCATGACAAGTTATCCAGAGGAAGGGGAGAGATTTTTGTTTTCCTGCACTTGCAGTCATTGGTGTTTTGTGTCCATACAACACTGCTGTGGCATTCATAGCCCAGCGATAACTGTTATGGAAAAGAAGACAAACCTACTTATTTTTCATTTGGAAATGCAAAATTATTAACGCAATATTGTTGAAGAATTTCCTGGCTAGTTTTCCTTTGTCTGCCTCAGGCAAAAAATGATTGCTGAAGTTTAATACTTTATGAAACCTCCTGACTATGAAGGTCTAGTAATTCTCTTTGGGAGGAACTGTGACACAGATAAAATGCAGAAATCTGAACAGGCATGATGGAAAATTACATGCAGTAGAGAATATAAATTTGAGAAAGTTGAGTCCCACCAGTTCCTGTGCATTGATTATACTGGTGAATATCTATTTTGTAAAGTAAAAAGTGTATTTCCTAGAGTTCAATAACTCAGGCCACTACACGATCTGGAATAGATTTTTCTCAAGTAATTCAATTAATTACTTCAGTGTAACAATTAGCAACACTAGAAGCTTGTGAAATTCAGGAGCTGGACAGACAGGCAGTTTGACATGCATAGATATCCCCATTAATTTAAATGAGAACTGTAACCTGTATAACATTTGCTAACTGTTAATTATTTTAAAATTAATCTCAATTTATACATATCCAGACAGTTATCCATGCAGTAGACTGTAGCCTGGTTTTCCTAATCAAGCAAAACTACAATGAGAATTTTGCACAATTAAGAATTGAATAATTTGGCTGACTTTTACTCAGTTCTTGGCAGTAGAAAAAAAAATGGTCTTTCCAACAGAAAGTGCCAGTGCAAAATATTTTGGCAAGGAACAAATGTCAGTTTAGATCTATGAAATTACCGTTTTCAGGCAGTAAAATTAGAATCACTCTGGTTTGTATTAACTTAAAAATACCCAAACCCTGGCCAGCTATTGTGCAGCTAAATAAACAGGTATCCACTACTGGCCCAGATTCTGTTCTCAGTTCTAGAAGCATTTTGACTACAGTGGAGGTAACTCCCACTTACAAGCAGAAAAACTAATATCACTGAGTCCTAACTTTTGTATGTGCCTAATTTATTGATGTTGATATTCTGCTGTAGAAATTATCAGAGTGGTTAAATGTATCTGGTTTGAAGTGGACAACAGTGATTATTCCTGAGTCCATTTTACTGCAACTTATCTTGCTAGTTATGACATGTAATGGGATGTGACCAGCTTCACTGGGCTAGCCCCTCTGAGCTAAAAGGAAATTTTCCAAAGATGGAAGAGTTGGAAGATAAGTGGGAGTGTTGCTTTCCTTTAATTATTTTCTTTTAAGGAAATGTTTTTCTTATCATTCTTTTAATCTATTCAAAACTATCCCAAAGTCTTCCTGGAAACTGGGCTGGAAATGTCATGAGAACAGACATTATTTCATATATCTGATTTTTTTTTTCAACTGGCGACAAAGATCCCATTTAATTAAATGAAAGCAGACTTTGGATGTCTCTGTTGATGTACAGACCTACAGGCAGTAAGAGATTGAGGAAAGAACCTGTAATGTAGACCTATCACATTAAAAATACATACTTATGTTCAAATTTGACTATTGTTTTACAAAGAACTCCCAAGAAAACATTCATGTGGATCCCATTTCCTGCAGAAGTTTTTTTTAAACACTCACGAAATTAACATATCATACTTCAAAGATTTTTTAGTTTAGTGGGAAGTAGGGCTGTAAATGTTCTCCTCATATCCTTTACCATGGGTTAGCTGATGCCACCAGCAAACCCAACTTTATACCTGTGGAAAAGGTTACTCCTTGTTGGCCTGCTTGGGAGCTCTGTGGGCCAAGTGTCAGTGCTGCAATCAGGTCTATAAATCTGCTACATTATTTGTGTCTTGAAATTTCTCTTCCCATTGTGATGAAGAAATAATTGAGTTGCAGAATTCCACCAGTTACATGTGAAGCTCATTGAATTTTATTCTCTAACAAAAGCATTATTTTGTAAATGGGGAGGAAAAAAGTTTAAATGTAAATGGATACATATGTTTTTGGTACTTAACCCCATTTAATTACATCATTATTTTGCCAAATAACATGACATGGACAAGTTAGATGTTAGCCTTTTTTATAATTTAAACAAAGTGATCAGGCATATTGTGTGCTGGCTACACAACTACGTTTGATCTTTGTCCAAGCACAGAAAATTAGTGCAAAAAAAGCATGGGAGGATCCAGGGCTTCCAAATATATTAAACTCATTACTAAGATGCTTTAAACTTACTCATAATTCAGCCTTGTTCACTCTTGGTGATGATGCCTCACTGACTAAAAGTAATAATTCTAAATTGAATTGTTTTGCAAAGAAGTGCAATGGTGCAGATGTAATTTTAACATAGATGTTTCTCAAGAAAAACCCAATTTGAATGTTTCCAAATTTTAAAATGCATTTCTATGACCTTGTTCAGCACTCTGCTTCCAAAGGATGCACACTGTGAGTTGAAGTGTTAGTATGCAGAAAAGCCAATGCTTTTTACTGCAGATAAAACACACCCTCCCACAGTTGTTCTCTCTGAATGTGAGGCTGATACTCTGATTCAGAATGGTGAAACAGGCACATGCTGAATATTTACAATTCTCTTCAGATATTCTCTCTTTCTACAGTGCTGGAGGGGAGTTGGTTAGAAAATGATAATTGTGAAATACTGTTCCCATCTCCTATGAGAACGTGCTGCCTCAGGAAAACGAAGGAAATACTGGCTTACACTTTTCCAAATTAATTTACTGTAAGTGTGCAGTAAGTGACAGTAAGCTCTTTTATGCACTGCATTGCTTCCCAGAGTTTCCAGTCCCTGCAGTTGACTGTTTAAAGGTGTCTCTGAGCCTCTGACTTCAAATAAAGCCACACAGAGACCACAAGTCAGTCTTGATGAGCAGACACATTTCTTCAGGTTCTCTTCAGGGCTGTGAGATGCAAAAGAGTTGTTTCCTGAAAAGACATTTGTCAAGAAGATGACAGGTCTTACTGCAAGGAAACTTTACAACAACTCTACACCTTGTGAGAGAAGTGTAAAGTTTAGGCCCTGATGCTCATCTCTGGGTAGTGTAATTTAAAAGAATCCTCCACTGCATCAATGGCATTGTTCATGTGGAAAATTGGGATAACATGACTGAACAGAACCAGTGCTTCATGTTTGTAGCTAATTAATCTCCTGACAAACAGGAGGGGAGCCCTCGTTACTGCCAGCTTTCCAATATGGCATACACTGAAACTGCAGAAGTCTTGGGGAGTAGGAGGTAAAGAGGGTAAAGAAGCACTGACCAAAAATCACACTGACCTGCTGCAGATGAGTACATGAAAAAGAGAAAAGAGTGTAATACAGTCTGGAGTAATTTTTTGTTTTAATCATGGAAGTCCTTGTCATGCTGTAAACAGCCCAGTTTGCTGAAGGAAGACAAGACAAAGCAGAGCATAATTTAGGTAACATGCACGGGAAGGCCATGACTTGGGCATGCACTGGCCTCCTGCCACAGGCTTCCAGTGCTCTGGCTGGCTGGGGAAGGGATGCTGCAGTCCTTGTGTTTTCACCTATTCAGTTTCTGGTTCCTTCTCCTCCACCCTCTCCCAGGGTGGGCAAAGCAAGCCAGCCTGGAGATGCTGTCCCAGAGGATTAATCCTCTGTTCTGGGGGCCTGGGGGAACAACTCCTACCACCATCAGTGGCTCCACCTTCAAGCTCAGTGGCTCAGGCTGTGACCTGCTTTTGGAGGTGACCTGTTATGACTTAAGGACTAGGTAGTGCTAATGAGCGAGAAGAGAGCTGAAATGGGTGATGGAAGGGAGCCTCTGAAAGCAGTGGGAAGGCTGGTACTTGCACAGTTCTGTAAAGGAATTAAGTGTTGTTCCTAAGGAAAGGGTACTATATCTACAGCTATAATCCAAGACATTTTCCTCTTTAGCACCAAAGCTGCACTCTGGGATTCATCTTGGCTTAATGCAAACACTGCATAGGGCAGTTCAGGGCAGCTCTTATGAGCAATTGCAGCTTTGTAAGCTTTGGGTTTTATTAGATTTCCTACTGCAGGCTTTAGTGGATAGAATGGGCTTGGCATTTAAAATACAATTTATATAATTTTTCTAATTCCAGATACAGTAACTATACCCAATTCTTGGCAATAACAAAGGAGAGTCAGATGTCTTTGTAAACTTATTTGTAACCATGATAAAAAATGGGGTTTTAATATTTATAAAGTATATTTATAAAATCAAGCACACCAAATGCCAAATGGTGTAGCATCTGAAGATCAAATATTTCTTATCGATGCACATGTATTTAAATAGCGACAGGTGTTACAGTAATTTCAAATGTCAGTTGGAGCAATTTTCCATCAGGATGGAAACTGCACTGGGTTTTCCCGGGAGGTTCGGGAGCAGACACGTCTCGGCACTGGAGCTGCCCTGCAGGTGGCGTGAGCCATCCGCTCAGCACAGACACGGCTCTAACACTCCTGCCTTTCAAAGAACAAGAGCAAAATAGTAAAACCACGCTCACATAGCTGCTGTGGGCCGTGTTGGCTGGCGCACGGCTGAGTTACACCGCCTTCAGTGTTGTAATAAATCAAAGATGTTTTTTTCCGGTAAAGGTAAAATCGTATTTTAAGACACAGTGTTTTCCTGTGCCTTTGAATGAGGAGAGCTGGCCTTTCTTTCAGGTGTTTGATCACCTACAGAGAGCTCATTACAAGCAGTGGATTCCTTGTATTGGCCAGGGCAAATATTATATAAACTAAGCATTAACAAATACCTTTCCTTTTAGTAGTTTCTGGCTTCCTGTCTTTTAGACTGTGTTTAACTTTTTAGACTCTGATTTGTTAAAAGGCTTTGTTTTCTAGCTATCATGGAAGTGGATCATGTTAGAATGTGCTCTGTGCTGAGCACAGCAAAATCTGCAGATTTTTCTGCTGGTGAGTAGAAAATGGTAAGCATCAGCCCTTTGATCTTAACCATTCTATATTTAGGGAATAAAGGGAACAAAGTTTGAGTGTGTCTGCAGTTCCTATACATTGTAACTCCCATTTAGGGTCATATCCATTCCTGGCTGAGTTTAATCACAATGTGAAATGGTGTTTGTATTCAACATCTGACCATGGTAGGAAGAGGTAACATCTACATTTAGGCATCTTTTCTGCTCCACTCAGCACTACTGAATGAATCTCAGAGAAAAATCATCCATATCTACGTAAAAAGTGAGGGGGGAGAGGAAATTAAAAGGAGAGGGAAATAAAACAAGGACTCTCTGGTGAGACCTTAAATCTTCAGCTCTTCACAATCACTGTTACCCACGCGGGTAACTAAACTTCTAAACCAGGTACAAAGGTCATGGTCATCAGGTTTTAGGTACAGTAAAGCAATTGGTATCCCAAGGTACAAAAATATGTGCCTCAAGAAGGATATGAAGGAATCAGTTACACAGCAACTGGAATGGGTATTCTGCCCAAGCCTGAAGGACAAGGAGTTCAAAGTATGCAAGCATCTGAGATTGGAAATAGATCCCTTGTGACATTGTCAGGTATGTCTGTGGGAGGAACAGGGAAAACCCAGCAGGCATGTTCAGCACCTGTAGACACAAGGTGGGCTTGAGTGTTTGGCACTCACAGTGTGCACAACAATCTCCTTATGTATGATCATGCTGAGATATGCCAGAGGTTGTGATGTTGGGAACACAAAGAAAAAGCTTACTTGGAAGATTAAAAGGGTACACTTTGCAAAAAATTCAGCCAACACCTGACTCCATCCACTGTCCTATTTTTACTATTTAATCCTAATCACACTCCTAAGATACCTTTGAATACTCCGAGTCCAGGAGAGATGCACCCAAAGACAAGATTAATACAAAAGATTTTTTTCTTTTCATTTCCACTGTGCAGTTCTGAATACAACAAGTAGTGATTTCACAAAAAGCATGGTTGCAGTCACATCTGAGGTACATAAGTAATATAACTCTTCTTTAGATTTCTGAGGTTACATACCTCCAGGAAAACCATTTCCACTCGGTATATATTTAATTGAGTTTGGGAAATAAAAATGGCATTGCCAGTGTTTCACAGGTTTCACAGTGCCAGAGCTAAACCTTTCCTAAAGGAGATGTTAATAATATCCAGAAGAGGCAATGAACTGACTGCAGGCAAAAATGATAATATAGTAATAAAAAGTCAGACTTCTCCAAGTCTGATTTGGTTCAACTGCAGATTGTAGATTTCCCATAAAAGTATTTGATGTGTTTTAGTGTGACTTTGCAATGGTTGGGGAAAAGCAAACATATCCTCTTGAGAGTTAACGTATAACTCTTCCTCGTCACGCTAAATTTTTAGCAGAGAAACTGCAGGCCACGGGACTTAGCTGAGCTGGGTGAGCCTTTCAGCTTACCAAACATCACATCAAAAGTTGGGACTGAGTAAGTGTTAAAGCTTTGTTAGGATGGCGTGTCCTGAAATAATTGTAGAATGCCAAAGAAAGAGCTTCCCGTGTTCCTTCAGGCTGAGCAGGGATGCCAAGTATACAGAATTGGAAGCTGTCTATCAGGGATTTTTTTATTTGCTTGATATTGAGCAGACAGCAGAGACAAAATACCAAAAATGCTTGAAATCCTTATGACCTTTCACTGCAAACTGTGAACTTTGTCCGCTAAACTCAAATTTCTATTTACACTGTCAGCAGAGGCTCCATGCTGTTGCCTTTTCTGCTTCATCTTTTCAGTTTGTCATTTATCAAGGGACAGCTTCACAAACACTGCATAGGAGGGGGGACCTGAGCACATACCAGACCTTTTGCACATTCAAAATACTTAGTCACCATTCTATGGATTCCTTAAAAATAGCTGTAATGCAAGCAAAGGAGCATGAAATACACTGTTTGCACCCAAAGGAAATATTCTATAGAAAGTCTTAGCTTTTCCATCAGCTGGCATAGCTCACATTCCCAAGTTGTGTCCCAAATCCTCGCTGCTACACAACTGACTCCATTTACACCATCTTCTATTAACACAGGAATATACAAGTGACTACTGACTAAATGGTCCAAAAATACATTCAGTAAAGAACTGCATCACCTTTTTAAATGAAATATCCCTGATTCCAGCCTTGTGCTTCAACATTCATCCACTCTTGTAAATAAGCAGCTAGACTGTTGCAGAGAACAAGTGCAGAGGAGATTTCAGACATATAAAGTAGAAGTTATGAAAACTGAGGGTGACTGAACACTGGCATTGGTTGCTAGGGAGGTTGTGGAGTCTCATTGTTGGAAATAATTCAAGAACTTTCTGGACATGGTCCTGGAAAACCAGTCTAGGTGTCCCTGTTTGAGCAGGGGTGTTTGACAATGTGACTTCCAGAGGTGTCTTTAAACCTCAACCATTCACTGATTGTGAAATTGTTCCTATGGAAGACTACTGTGAACTGTAATATTTGTTGCTGTTTGCGTGACTTTGCCAATTAAAACAGGACAGCCTTAATCAGTTATTTAAATAAACCAGACAGCTACATAAAACTCCTTTGAATTGAAATACAAGATTGAATTATATAACAAATGTTTTAGCTGACCTCTTAGTATTAGACGGGCAATTATTCTGACTGTATTTCAAATTTCATTTCACACTGTGGTAGCATTCATTGAACTTTACAAGGCAAAGGCATTAATAGAGTTGTGTCTGAACTCTTTAGGGTCTAGAAAACTGTCTTAAAAAATGACATTTCCTGAGAGACTTCTGTATAGAAAATACATTGGTGTTTCCAAAAGAAACTGAGTTCACAAGGAACCATTTCATTGATACATTATGGTAATGAGGCTTTTGAAAGAAGACTTTTCACTTAGTGTTACTTTTCCCTGAATGTGAAAGCTATGGAAAATGTGTGGAAAGCATTTGCAAAGTGGTGATGGCAGCTGTATGCTCTGTATGTTACTGTTAATGAGCTAGCTGTTAATAAACCATATGCTTTAGCATATAAACAGGAGGATTTATGCATAATGCAAAACCCATAAGAAGATTTATTGTTTGGTATAACTGCTTCCCAAATCAGAGAGGCACATTGTTCCAGTCTTCCACAAACTTCCTGTTATCAGAATAAAAATCTGCTGCCTACTGGCTTCAAGTTCTTTTCATGTGAGTTGGTCTGGGGAGTAGGGGAGCTCGGAAGCAGAGAATTTAATGAGCAGCAGGTTCCTCGGATCTCTGCTCTGCACAGCCTGGGATCATAAACTTGTCATCATGGTTACTAACAGCAAGCAGGAGGTATCTATACAATATCTCCAATTCTAATGATTTGTGGAGGCAAATTCATCCTGTTCTTTTTATGTGTTCTTCTGTACTGGAGATTTTTGTGTCAATTATCGCTACTAAAGCCCTAAACAAGCCCCACTTCTGCAAAACACAGACAAAAGCAACCATTGGGTTTATTCACAGTAATGCTTGGATTAGTTAAAGAAACCACATTCACCAACAGGAAAAGTAAATTTCTAAGCTATTGAATAACACTGCTATGTTTGGAAAAGATTTTTCTTTTGTAATTCTCCTTTAATTTCCTCCCATCCAGAGCTGCTGTGAGGAGTCTGAAGCTAGGTTTTCATGAGTGAG
Organism: Parus major; assembly: GCF_001522545.3. NCBI lineage: Eukaryota > Metazoa > Chordata > Aves > Passeriformes > Paridae > Parus > Parus major. The sequence goes on from NC_031768.1 coordinate 93,803,590, forward strand.
TGAAGGAGTCCAGCAACTGACTCCTATTTAAAATAAATGGTCCTGGAAATGTAAGGTAACATTTCCATAAATACTTGAGTAATTTGAGGTTTGGGTTCCACTAAAAGTCATCCAGTATTTCCAGCTCCCCAAGTCAGACAGGGAAAAGTCAGACCAGTAAACTAATCCTTACTATCAGATAAGCAGGGATTGAATGGAGGCACATAAAGCACAAGAAAATGAGCAGGAAACTGTGGACAGAGGAGATACCTATGTTCAAGAAGCTTATACATTGAGAGGCATAAAAGCTAGTTCAACAGGAAAAAGGATAGACAGAAAAAATATCAGACTATATAAAGTGAAACATTACTTTCAGTCGCTTAGGTTTGCTTTGGATTTTGAGATACGATCTCAGTAAATCCACATAAAATTGTATAACTTTATCACCTGACTCAGTGCCTCTGAATTCAACACAGTTTTCTTTTTTCATTTGGCCTCCTGATCAGATTAAAAAGTGTTTAAAGTCAAACTGCGCATTCTCGTAACCTTTTTAAATAGTTTTGCTTTCTTCATTTCAGTTGTTGTTTTTCAATTTAAAAATATTATTAAAATACCACTTTTGGGTGGGTAGTGACTACCACGACACTGTGTAGAAAACCAAAGCAATTTGAAGCAAGCTAGACATTCTAAGTACATTTTTAAAATACCTTATTGCTTAAATAAAATAAATCCCTTAGTCTAGCAATTACTTTCAGATGTTTGATTGTTTATTTTTAAAGAGCTGTCATGTCAACCATTTAGAACTGACAAGAACTGTTTTGAAATCTTCACAAGTTTTCTCTAATGTCTGCTCCCCTCCTTATATTGGGAACTACACACTCATCTTCATTGTCTCTTGTATTTATCTTAATTTCACTGTATTTTATTGTATTATTGGAGAAAAACTTAGCAGAGCTGTTTGTGGCAAGATTTAGTTACAGGAAACCCAACAGCTAAGCCCCAGTTTCAGCTGAGACAATTAGACTGTTGATTTTGGTAGCAGCTCAGGACTTCTATTTGACCCAAATGCCTTTCAGGTCTAGCTGCCAGCTGATGCTCAAGTCTGAAAATTTTCTGTATTCTTGCTACAGATTGAGGGCTTTGTTTCCTTTTCATCTGAGGTATATTTCTATCCAGATCTGAATGTTTTGCTGAAATTCTTCTCCATTCACTGGAACAGATTAAAATAAAAAATGGAAATAACAATCTTTTCCAGAACTTTCAGCCTCTTTATAAGTTTGTATTCCCCTTAATTCTCTGTTCCTTGATATCTGTGAATTGTTAAGGACAGTGTTTTTCTCAAAGCAGTTTTGCCACTCATGAAAAGTAGTGGGTGCTAATTTGTAATGCTCAGCTTAACTGTTGCTTTTTTCTGTCTAGCAGCTATATTTAATAGCTTACATTACTCTTTCACCTGTTGTAAAAAAGGACTCTAAAACACTGAAAACTCAATACTTTAAAAAAAGTGACCTCTGTTATGTAACACCAGAAGATATTTATTGAAAGGTTTGAAGAGATGACTAATGAACAGAGCAGTGTTGTTATACAGCCTTTTCATCAACTGCTACAGAAACTTCACATCTGAGTTATCAAAGCCCACTGCCATTCTTGGATGGATGTTTTCTTTTTCATTACTTTTCTTAAGTGGATGGGCTCTAAAACTTTATGGATGATCTGGGAGAATGTAAATACTAACTGAGAAGTGTTTTATTCTCTGTCAGTAGTTTATGGGCTAGAGTCTTGAGCATTTTTTTTCTCTTTTTTTTTTTTTTCCTTCTTTTTTTTTCTTCTTAGACTTTTCTAGCACCTGATGTAGGACAGGTCACAGCAGCTGATGCTGGGTTAAAACAGTTACCAGGGACAGCTCCATCTGAAATTGTCAAATCCTGCCAATCTCATTCTCGAAACAATGCACCAGTCCACCCCACTGTGTTCATAGTTCAGTGCTCCTCAGTGAGTACCCACCAAGGGGGTTCCCAGAGCAGGGTCTTTGCCAGGGCTGGTGCTCTAGAGGCACATTGTGGAGTCATGTTTGTGTGACTCTGTTGGTTTTTCATCTCAGACAAATCACATACGATTCCTTCGCAAGCGAGAAAGGCTACTGAATGTGGTGCTCATCCTCCTTAAAAGATGTCTGGAAACTCCAAGGGATTTACATGATTAATTCTTACCATGTGGGTTATTTTAATTAATTAGCTTTCTAGAAACCAAAACAGACTGCAGGACACTACTGCAATGCAACTTGTTAAGCAATGAAGCGTTTTTTCTTCCAAAAGTCACACTTGATAACAAACAATACTCATAGGCATAAGATGACTGTGGACAGTATGAGCTAATGTCTCGTTGTCAGAAAGTTTTCCATTAAGGCTCAGAATGATGTTTAACATATTCTTCCCATTATTGAGCTAAACTAAACATTGTATTAAGTATGGATTTCTCAATGAATGTTACTGCTGTTTATTTTAGCATGTACATACATGGAAGTGGACACATGTACATGTGCATTTTGGGGATCAAAAGCACATCAGCAGCGTGGTTCACTCTAGTCCCAGGATAAAATTTCACATTTCATTTTTAATAAGACTGTCCTTACTCTTTTCTGACCATAAAAGTATATTTATCCAAGCTTCTTTACAGAAACACAAAATGCCAAATTTACATGTTCTCTCCTATCAATGGAGAATGACTGAAAGGGTAGAGTTCTTTACAATAAAAAGTGCTGCTGAGGATGATCACCAAAATTTATATACTGGATAATTTTCCACTCAATATTCAAAAGCTTTGGTGTATAGCAAACACTTGAATAACTTAGCAAATTCTGTATAGGTGATGGCTTTAAGACAACTTCAGTTTCAAGCTTTTGTGCTTTGTTTTGGCATTACATAGAACTCACTTAGGATTGCAAAGCTGAATATACTTACATTGAGGTTTTGGGACAAGGCAGAAGATGGACAGGTTGGTTGCTTTGCACTCTAAGAGACACAGATTTCCTGATCGTTAGGCCTGGTGTTATTTTGTAGATTTTAGGTTGGTCCTAGGGGGGAAAAAAAAAGCTTTTAAGAAATGTATGGGCATATCCTTTTTTTTTCTCTCCCCCGGAAATATTAAGAACCACTGATCAAAATTTTTAAACCTAGTGGCCTAACCTAGTCTTTTAATTCCCTATTCCAGCTTCTTACTCAAGGTCTACTGTTCAGAAGTATGAAAACCTGGCAACCCATTCACTTTGAGTAGCCTTTTTAGTTATTCAGTGCTTGTGAAAACTGATGTAGCAGATTGAATATGAACCAAAAATCCTAGTGTTCAGTGTTTTTGTTGGCAATCCTGTAATAATTATGCTGTAAATCAAAATATGGGTTTGGATTTCAAAAGTGCCTTGAGCCTTGTTCCCACCCTTCTACAGAGACACTGCATAACTTTTTCAGATTACAAGGTATAAAATTATCAGTCTGAAATACCGATGAAAAACTTTTACCTAATCTTTTATTTCTCCATGTGTGTCGTGCTCATGCAAATGTACATACAAACCCTTTCATGCAACACATAAATAAAATCATTAGTTCCCAAGAGGTATTGTGCTTGGAAACTACCAAAGTCCCAAGCATTACTGCACTCATAATGTTAGGATGCTAGCAAGAGGAGCCACAGACAATGCTAGTGTCATATATGCTTTTCTATTTTATATTCTGATCATTCTCACACAGCTGCTACCAAGACCTTCGAGTTTTGCCCGACACAAATCCCATTGACATGACTGGGAAGAGTCTGATTTGTTGGGTTCAGCTGCCATCGAGCCGTTCAGAGCTCAGTTGTGGATGGAGAATTCTGGATGAGTTCCAGCTGGAGCACATGCTGGAGTGCTGTGCTGGATCAGAGCTGGGGAGGGCCCTGCACCTCTCTGCTTAGCCCCTGCCCTCAGCTGCTCACCGTACACTGCGCTTGCTGCTCAGCATCCGTCCCACAGGGAGCCATGTGCTCCTGCAGCCCAGCTCATGGATAAGCAGCGTGATTGCTCTTCACGTGCTGATTTACTTTGTGGTTGAAAATTGAGGTGTTTGGCCTAAGATCTTCCTTGCCTGTGTTTTTACTCTCCAGAGCCACTGGTTTCCCAGCAGTCAGAGTAACTCCAAAGAGCCAAACACACTCAAAAGTATCTCTCCATTTACTTTTAGCATTTTATCAGCCAGGACAAAATGCAAATTCAAGAGTAGTGGCTCCTGACCTCTGCAAGGCTGCGCTGCAGCAGTGCCCTGTACCCCAGCTGCCCCAGGCAGCTCTGCCCTGGGTGGTCTGGCCACCAAGAGACCATGCAAACCTTAGGGGTAAGGAGGCATTTGGAAAGAGAGGAGTGCTGATTTCCCAAGGGAAACCTGCTTGGCTGTTTTACCTCAGATTTATTCAAGTCCATTTAAGATGTGCCCACTACCCTGTTTCATCTGAATGCCACACCAGGGCAGTTGTAAGGTCTCTCAAGTCTGACAAAAGAACTAGTTAAATTATTCTCAAAACAATGCATTTTAACAAAAGAAGCTTGAGTTTTCTAGACAGAGGAGTGTTTTCTGCCAGAAAGGAGATCTCCAGACATCAGCCTGGTACCTCCAGGGTACACTGTTGCCACCCAGTCCCTGAGTTTCTGATTGCTAGCTGGAATCTGTTTCTCCCTCCAGGTCACTCCAGCTGCCCCCCTAGTCCAAGCATGGGCTCTGTGAGCTGCTGCATCATGGCAGCCAGGTAAGCACCTTCCTCTCAAAGCCCAAACCTCTTTCAGAAAGAAACTGGCTGCTTTTCAGGCCCTTTTTCTTAGACTATGGATTAAATTAATCATGACAAAGCTTTCTGGCCTCTGATGTAAAATTTATTTTAAAAAATCTCTTTAATGACAGCAGGCTAAGTTTTCTGGCAATACCAATCTGGTCTCCAATTGACCCTTGCTTTGATAGATAATCCATATTGATTTTCTCCTGACTCCATATCTCTTGCAAGCAGATCCCTGATGAGTTTGTGGTGCAGTTTAGGAGGTATGTGATCACCTGGGGAAGCAATAGGAGATAATGTCCGAGTACTGTGGACTATTTGCAATTGATTTCATGCAATTCATTGGAGCTGTAAAATGCTCCAATGTATGGAAATGGAAATATTTATTTCTGAGAGGACTCTAAAGCCTGAAGAGCAGAAACTGCCAATGTGTTATGCAGAACTTTGTTGCCATTTACTTCCTAGTTTTCTAAGGAGTAGGTTTTCCTTGTTTATCCTGCTAAACAGGCCTTCTGCTTCAAGGGATGAGGCAGTAATTCAGAAGACATCTGCAGCCTGTCAGAATTTTTAGGGACACCCCTGTGCTCTGCAGTTCAGCTTGGGATACAAAGTTCTATGCAACTTGCAGGTATTTAGGTTTGGGGCTTTGGCTCAGCCTCTTGAGTGATTCAGGGGAAGTCACCAAGTCAGAAGTAGCTTTGTATACTTAGCAAAATGGAGATCTGCCAGACTGAAGGGGATGGCAGCTACTTTGCCTGTGACTGAGGAGAGAGGGATTAGGCCTTTTAGCCAACCAGCTCATTCCTGCCTCCTGTTTGTACCATCCATGCTGCTGTTACTGCCTTTGTGGGATTAGGGAGAGGGTAAAGGAGTGCCAGTGTGTACCAGAGGGCCCCAGTACAGCAACAGCAGTCACATCTGTCCTTTTATCTGCAGCAGGATTTCTCTGCCTTTCTGCTCTGGCCCTGGCCTAGTTTCTGTTCCTCCAAGCCAGGACTGACCCCTCCCTGACAAACAAGAAAGCAGAAAAATGTGTAGACAGGTGATGCTGGAAACAATGGAAGTAAGGGAAGGTCACTTGGTGTCTTCCCTCCGAGGAGGAAAGAAAGGAAGGAAAAGAAGGGGTCACGAGGAGAAGCAGCTTCATGAGCAGAAAAAGTGCCCTGTCTCCTTTAAACTTCCCCACACAGATGTCACTCAATTCCCACCTTTCACATCTTTCCCCATCCCACACCATCACTGCTACCCCTGCCTGCCTTGTCTGCTCCAAGGATGCCCTCAGCTCCGGGTTTGGTTTTGCTACACAGTGTAACAAATAAAAAGATAAATTCCAGCTCCAGTAGATCACGCAACGGGCTCCCACTGATTTTTCTTAGGGGAACTCCTGGCCACTTTGGGATGTTTTCTTTAACATTCATTTATTATTACTATTGCTATTATTATTATTATTATTATTATTATTATTATTATTATTATTATTATTATTATTATTATTACTATTACTATTATTGTTCTCTTCATGTCCTGAGACCAATCACTTGATGTGCATTCTTCCACTTCACTACTTTCAGAACTGAAAACCTGTAATGGTGCAATAACTTATTTTTACTTGAAAAAATAATCTCTTGAAGGATTTCCTACTGATGCAGTCACTGTCTTCCCTGTGTTATTCAGATCCTGATATATATATTAAGACTATTTGAAGAAATCTCAAGTACAAACCTTGATGTTGAGCAGCTTGAAGCAACAAGAGTCTTTTTTTGCTACGGAGAAAGTAACTCCCTAGAAGGCTTCTTGGAGAAGGAAGTGAGGGAGGGAATATGAGAGAGAGGAGAATGAGAGAAATCATTCCTAAGAGAAAATTTAAAGCCTGAATTTCCTGATTGATAGAGTTTCCTTTCATTTGTCTGCTTTTAAGAATTACTTTGTTCAAAATTGTATCTGAAAGGAGAGGAGAGAACTTATTTTCTGCGTACTAAATCTTCAAATATAGTGAGGTGGCTTGCAGTCTTCTGCTACCTGCAGGTATTAACTGAGTGTGGAAAACAACATTTTCTCTTTGCAATTCAAGTGCAGAAAAACAAAAGCAGAAAGGCAGAAAATCACAAAATCCCTGTATATTCCCTCATCACAAAAACAGCATGATCCCTAGTTAATTTAAGTAAGCACAGAAACATAACTTCTATTTTAAGCAGGTATTTAAGTCCTGCTGATTCAATATTCAGCCCAAATGCAAATGACTTTTGTGGAATGAGGCTTGCACTGAACTGGATTCACTTAGTAAAATATTTCAGTCTGCAATTTGAGGGAGAAAAGAAAAATCTGGTCAACTGTTGGAAATGTCTTTCTAGCAAAATCACTTCTGTACTGATTGATTGTTCTTGTTTTCTAGAGAATTTTTAAGGTTTTTTTTTTGTGAGAAAGTACTACTGTGGGATAGAAGGCTGATTTGGAGAAAAGCTACAAGAATGTATACAAATAATTGCATTTTTTGAAAATAGCATGGTATATAGGATTTCCTAAACTGTACCAGAAAACATTAATGTCCTGGAACTGACATTTGCAATTTCTGAATTCCAGCTTTCCAAGTATAATTAGTGTCCTTGTAAATGTTTTGGTATCAAAGTTGGGACTTGCTTTGGACAAGACAGTCCATAAACTCAATTTTATCAATTTTTCCTTTACCACTGTTCCAGAGATGACAGCTGTAATATTTAATACTAAGAAATAGTAAATTGAAATAGCATGTTTAGAAGTATTTATTAATTATAATATATATAAGTTGCTTTCATTTATAATTCATGTTTCTTCTGATATTGTTCTCTTTTCTGCTTAAAGTACCTGTGATTCATATCTTCCATTATAAAAAACACACAAATGATTTTACATAACTACAGCGTTTGTCTAATCACATACCAAAATAGAAGGTAGAGGATATGAAAATTACTTATGACAGATGAGTCACATTAATATTTTGTTCTAAGCCATGTGAAAAATGAGACAGAAGGGTTGGGAATCAGAACATATCAAAATCCTTAGTGCTTTATGATCCAAAACCACAACTAGCTATTGAGGTGCAAAATGTTCTTTTTTAAATAAAGTGTGAGAAAGACACAAAGTTTTGTACTGCAAATGCTGGCAGCACATAATGTTGCAATTATTCGCAATATTTTGAGATGCCTGAATCATAACCAAAACTTTGAGCAATACTGAGGTAAAAGCATTTTTATGCTCCTTCACAGACACACAAAAAAATAAAAAATAAGAAAAATTGAGTTTGTTGCAGTTGCTTCAGAAATGGTGTGCCAAGTTTCTACCAGCGACTGAGAGCAGTAACAGAAGGAAGGGATGTCATGGCATCCTCTTGCCTATTTTATTTTTTCCATTGTAGTAAATTCAGAATCATTCAGATAGTACTCCTGTTAGCTTTATGGGATTTCTGTGCTGCTTAAAAAATCCTGTGTTTTCTGTCTTTGAAAAGAATCATTCTGACTGCCTTTTAAAGGGAATTTATTATTTCAGTAGATGTGGCTAACTTACTCTGCATATGGAGCATAAATCTTGCTTCCTATTTAGAGCACAGTAATTGGGACCCAGTCACACTGGGTACACTCAGTAGGTTACCACTCTCTGTTGGACTGAAGAAACATTCCTCACTCCATCTGATGTGATCAGAGAATATTATCTATAATCTGACTCATTGTTGGGTGAACAAGGTATTTATTCTGTTTCCTAGGCCCTGAGTATTCTCTTACTTCATTCCCTCTTCTTTATCCAGTACTCAAAAAAGAGCTCAAGTCATCAAGACCATAAACATCCTTCATGAGCTTGTGAGCAGCCTCAGCTCTTGGGAAAGGATTATTGCTTTTTGTGGTACCTGATGGAGGCTGGCAGAGTCCTTGAGGGAGGTCTGTGCACTCTCAGCATTTCCAGCTTCCCTGGCTGCACCACAGGAGCTTCAATATGGAGCTGACAGACACTTCAGCCTGCCAGGACCCACTCCAGCAAGCAGTGGGGAAGGATCCAAGCATCCATGTGGAGACCTGTATTTTGCCATGTACGATAACTTCAGTGCAGTTGTATGTAAACTCCAACAGGTACTCTTTAGGATTGGAGCCATCTTTCTCATCATGACAGTGAATCAGGTAGATAACTAGTAGCTCTGCTCACCACCACCTGTTTGTTCTTCTAGTTATGAGCAGGAGTCCTGTTGCTATCCACTCCCTGCCAAAATCTGTCTTTTCCTCATATAACAAAATTTCAGTGCATGCCATGCTGGGCTGGGCTGCTTTTATGCCACTTTTTCATGCTGTGTAGAACACACTAAACATGGAAAGTGAAAAGGCACTTTATGGACAAATTGGGAAAATATAAGAACTAAATGGGTGGTCTTGACCAGACAATTCCTGAGGACTTTATACAGAGAAATACATGTTCGAATAATCAGTAACCAGCACAATGCTTTTAGTATCTAGCTGTAAAGGTGTTCTCTTAAGCCAATAAAAGAAAGTTCTCCTTTTTCTCCATTTTTAATTTGCCTCATCATGCCTGAGGAATTTTTCTACCTTCTTAGAAAGAAGGTAGAAAAATTCTATTGGTATAAACCACATTTTTTATAATTTTATATTTTTTATAGTCCATCAAACCTCAGTTACTTGATTCTTCGTGACTGGGCTATCAGAGTCTAATGGGGTGTGATTGCAACTTGTTTGCAAATAGGTATAGTTGCTGTATTTTGTTTAGTCCATGAAAATTCAGTGACTTAGTTTTTGCTTGCCAGGCAATGTGTGAGATCCGTGTCTGGAGGTAAACATAAGCACATGGGGTAATGGCACTCTGTTTCTTTAGTGATACTGGAACTATCACAAGATGTGTTTCTTGTTAATAGTGGCTTATAACTGTGATAAGCTTCTCAGGCGTTTCAGCCAAAGCAGTTCCTACAAAACCACCTCCCCAGAAAAGGTTTGTTGGAGCTGAGCCTCAATTAAGGAGTAGGTCTGCGAGGGCCAAGAAGATTATAAGGAGGTATTATTGGTCCAGACAGAAATTTTGCCAGGCCTTCAGGACAGAGTTATGTATCACTGCATGTTTATCTCTGGTATGTTTCTACACCATGAACTTGGACAGAAATTCAAATTTATGATGAAATCTAAACTCTATTAGGACTACTGAACTTCTGTCTTGAAATTTTTCCTGATTCTAACTAACACTAGAAGGATTTGCTAGCGCAGCCAAGACTAGCTGTTTCTGGGAGAGGTACTTGTAAAAGGAAATAGTAGGTATAAAGGGCATGGTGTAATTTAGTCAGGTTATTTATGTGTGCCTCTTAAAGAAAAAAAAAAAAGAAAGGAAGAAAAAAAAAAGCATGTAAATGTAAACTTTCCAGTTCCTTACTGCTGCCAATCTCAACAAACCAATTCTTTATCCATTCTGGAATTTTTATCAGCTTAGTCTCATATTATAAGGAAAAATGAAGTGAAGTGCACATTTTTTTATATAATCTAATAAAAAGTTAGAACACGTAGTTTGTTAATATATTGTGCAATGACCAATGTGCTCTGTTTAGCACAGGTATAGGTAGTGTTCCTTATCCTGATTGGCACCAGGCCATTCTTGCTGCTTTGTTGATTTGTTTGGCTAAATTCCATGACCCATACCACATCCTTTTATGTAATTTCTCTCTAAAAGTTAAGGAAAGCAATAAAGACTATGCTAACTTCTGTAGTGTATATTTGAAAGAATTGATCTAAACTCCATAAATATAATCCAGATGAAATATATCAGGGCTGAGAACAACTTTGACTGCCATCTGCATACTGTACATGTGCAAAAACAAGCAAAAAAACAAAAGAAAATTCTATCTTTCATTGCTGACACCCAAATAACTGAATATAGAACACTCTATACCTTTGATTTTTTGCAAATGGAAAAAGCTTAAAGGAGATGAAATTGCCAAACAGTTTCTACATTGGCATTATAGAATCTCACATCATAAAGAAAAGGAAAAACTTTTCTATTCAAGTCTCCAGAGCACTAAGTTGATGAAGTAATTAAACAGGCATCTTATTTATTTTTGAGAGCAAGTGTTAGATGTTGAGTTGCATATGTGATTAGTTTCTTTGCTGAATAGGGGCTTATATTAAAGTGGTGGAAATGCCCCCAAACTTAGCAGAGAGTAAAATGCCAGTGACAGGAAAGTATGGTTGGTCTTCTTTGTCACCATACTTTTTCTCTTAAGTAAAATCAAAGCAATTAAACATACTCAAACAGAAATGTTTTGTACTCAGATTGGAAGGAGGAAATGAAAAGGAACACGGTCTACTATTATTTATCAAAAAGGAGTTATAAATATAGAAATATTATAATTTATATAAATATAAAAATGTTATACATTTCATCACAGAGAAAAATGCTTTCAGGTTTACAAAGGAAAAAGTACTGAAAATATGTTCAAAGCGCTCCCCTTGGAAGTAAAATGCCTACGTGGACTGTAAAGTATGACCTCCTCTTCATTCCCCTTAGGGATTCATGCTGTTTGTTGTCTGTTCCTTTTAAGGCAAGATTCTAGGAGTTTCCCATTACAGGCAAGAAGGAGAATTCCTCTCCATGCTAATATAGTACCCAATAAGCTGATGCCAGTGGCTTATTTGGTCATCTTTACAGTAGTACCTAAATATTCACATATTTATCTTCACAGTACCTTGTAAGACAGGGAAGAGGCTCTACTCCCATTTTGTGGCTAGAATGAGGCTAAGTCCTCTCCCCAAGGCTGGTCAGGAGATGTGTAAGAGATGTGGGGCACAGGAAGGAGCTATTCCCTGTCTCAGGGTACTGCCTTAGTGGATCAGCCCTCCTTTTTACAGGAACATGGAGCCTTATCCAGAAGCAGCAGCACAAACACTGCTTGTGTGTTTGAAGGAATTATGATACATCACACCTCCTGAACTGTGCTGCACTTGCGGTATGTCCTCTGAACTCAGCCAGATCTCATGTTCCCCTGTCCCTTGACTCCCTAACCCCAAAAAGCAATGCCTCCACTTTTCCAAAACCTGAATTATTTTTATATACTTTTATTTATTTATTTATTTATTTATATAAATAAATAAATAAATAAATAAATAAATATATTTCTATAAAGTGTACTTTGCTAATTAAAAATTACAGCACATACTCTGTTTCTATCATGCTGGGAATTTCTGCTCTGAAGTTTCATCCCTTGATGCATTTATCTAGGTGGTATTTACACATGTGACTGCATTAGGCTCTCAGCTTTATTGCTGTGCAGATGAAATCCTTTAAAGAGACAGCAGCTGTAAGGTGAGTTGTGTGACAAGTCAGCAATGGTGCTAAGATGTCAGGCATACATCATGCAGTAAACATGGCACGTGCCATTGAATTATTTATAATTAACAACATGGGCTGATAAGAATGATGACATTAATTAAACAGAATGATTTGGGTTGGAAGGGACCCTAAAGTACTCCTAGTTCCAGCCCCCCTGCCATGGGGCATTAAAATTTTTTCTCAAATTTATACAATAAGAAATAGCAAAAGCACTGCAAAATGAAGTAAGTACTTTGACTTAGCTGAAGTCCTACAGGCAGCAACAGAAAGAACATTTGGATGAAAACATAACTGAGCAGTGATTCTGTAAATATTTCAGCTATAAAAAGACACAGAAGTCCAGGCTTTGATGAATTCCTGAGAATAAAAAGATTTACTAACCCTAATTCTAAAGATACATACCTCTTCTGAGTTAACAGCAAGATTTTGGTGATAGAATGTTTCTAATCACAGTTCTAACACTTCTGAATTTACAAAGATGTGTGGAAAGTAGAGATCTTGAATAAATATGGATTGTAAGATGCTGACAACATTCTGGCCAGCAGAATGGAAATAGTCTTTTTAACTATAAATCAGATGTGTATCACTTTAGATTAGCTAAAAACAAATCCAGGATGATATTAGTTCATTTATTTCATTTTACTTTTACATAAATGTAGAATTGAGTGTGATGTCTGTCTTTTCAGGAGGTAGCAAGAAGGAATTTGATGGAGTGGGATAGAGTGGCTAAATCTAAATTGTTCTCCATATTGTAGCCATCTGAACATGGCAGTATAACTTCTGTGTTGTAGAGCTCAAACTGCAATTAGTACTAAAATCAAATTTGCATGCATGTAGGAGAACTCTCCTACATTAAGTTAAGTGTACTACATGGAGTTAAGGCCACTTACTTTTATCCTTGCTATTTTAACCTGAACTAATCTGAATTCATATACTACAACAGTTATAAAAGCACTTAACAGGTAAGTTCCACCTTTCTTCTAGACAACATCACAATGACATGACAGTCCAAGTGATCTATAAACTTGTAACTTCCAACACAGATATAACCTGTAGATGATTTCTCTGTCATATGTGGTAGAAAATAAACCTGTCCTCTCTTTCCATGACTTAAAGTGTGGAGAATTTAACACCTTCACTGGTGTCCAAGTCATAGGAAGATGGGGATCATAGAATGGTTTGGGTTGGAAGGGGATCTTGAAGATCATCTGGTTCCAACGCCCCTGCTGTGGGAAAGGACATCTTCAAATAAAGCTGATTGCTCAGAGCCCTCTCCAACCTGGCCTTGAATTTCCTTGGGACTTAAATATTTCTTAGGGACTTATATATTGTTATTGATTTCATGTGGGATGACCACAGATACCATGCTCAGAAGTGATAGTCCAAACCTATGAAAGCACAGAGTTAAATGGAACCTTTAGCTTTTGGAAACTGAAAAAATATCAGACATTTCTTCCCTCAAAAACTGACAAATGCAAACAAAAACATGAAATTACTTACCTTCCTCAGCAGCTAGTTAATGTCTTTAATTTCTTAGGCAATAATAGTACAAGGCTGACTGGGATAAGTTTTAGGTCTGGCTAACATTAAAAAGATATTTTAGATCTTAGCAGGACAGCTGGCAGGTTTAGTAGATACCATATTTGGTTATGAAAACAGTAAAACAAAGGTTATGGTTATTTTAATTTAAAACTGGACTTGAATAGGATGAGGTCTGATGAAGGAAGATGGGTCAGATTTGTATGTGACTGATAGATACAGCTGTGTTAGAGATCAAAGCTAGCAACAGAATTGCACAGCTATTAACTTTTTATATCACTATTTTCAGGTGAATTTTTACTGGAGAAAGAAGTGTAAAAATATCTGAGGACAGATGCGGGATGACAATGATCAAGGGTGGGAAAAATCAGATATGCTCTGACTCCCAAAAATCACAAGAAAATTAATATTTCATTCCCCTAAAATGAGCTCTTCTTCAAAGAAAGATATCCCTGTGGGTTAGTTTTCCCCCAAAGATGAACTCTCCATTACTTAGGGGTATGAATTCTTGCAGAGATCAGCAGTTCATTGAACATGAGTATCTCCAGCAGAGGATATAAAATGTGGTTTCCAAGAAGCCATGTATCACCTACACGGTAGATCCTATTCTGAGGCTGAAAAAAGATGGGTCAATTAGGCAGAACATGTAGAGACATGTTATCAACTTATCTTCAGCTGAGTTGGTTTGCTTGTGAGCACACAAGAACAGCCTTGTTAGATGCAGGGTCCCGCTCCCACAGAAGTTGTATCAGCCAGCAGGCAGGCTATTTAACATCTCTGTGCTATTGTCTTCTCATCTACAGAATGATTGTATTAACGTTTACCCACCTCATAGTGGAAGCTGGAAGAGATTAATTAACATGTGTAGTTATTTAAAGCTCTTGGACTGAAAGCTGCACTAGAGAGCCAAGATATTTGCTAATATTATTATTTCTATACCCAGATGATTTGCTCACGTGTTTGCCACATGCCACCACAGAAACCTGCTGGATGCAGTGCAGTGTTGGACAGTTACTCAAATGAGGTCAATGGTATAAACAATAGTTCTGACTGGCAGGGTGCTTTGGAAGATCCAGCCATCCTAAGGCTTTATTGCAACTCTCTGGCCATATAGAATACAAATCAACTTCAATTTATGATTCTATTAGCTCCAAACGCACCGAGGAATAATCTGGGAATTCATTCCAGCAGTATGCAATCTCATTTGAGCAGATGTCACAACCTCCACCTTGGACTGAAAGCTCAGTGTGAGCCAGCAGAAAATACAGTTTTAATATGCTGGATAATAAGGCAAATGCTGTTATTTGGAACTTCTAGCAAAGACACCTGCTGACAGCTGGCATTAAAAGGGCAGTGACACCTGCTAGACACATTGCAAACACGGCAGAGGCAAAATCTGATCCTTGCTGAAGTCAAGGAAAGTTTTGCCGTTGACTTGGAACACGCCAGAATTCCTCTTACAATTGCTAATGATTTATATATGTATCTACAAAGTTATGGGTAGTTCATGAAATAGTTATACACAGGCAGATATCCAGTGTCAAATAATGGGGATGCTGAGATACCAAAGGAATATTATTAGTGTAATAAATATCTAGAAGAGAAAAAAAGATAGATCACACCTTACATTAAAAATTGATTCCAGAGTGTATTATCATCCCAAACAAAAGTCATAAACCAGACCATTCAGTGGTGTTGGGGAAAAGCACTTTTCAATGCATAGTTGGTTTGTAATTTCTAGGACCAAAACATCATCCAAGAATATGGGGAAAAAATTCCTGTGCATTCACTTTGTGCAGCAAATACATCAAGTGACTCCTCTTTAAATTTATACAAATAGTCATGCAGCTCTCTTCCTGAGAAAGGGTCATCAGCAAGAATTCCCCCTCCTGAATCCTACCCCCCCACCTTTCTGGCTGAGATAGAAAGATGCTGGAGAAACTACAGGGTGTGCTTATTTGTACTAAAATCCTGGATTTGGAGGAACTCTCAGTGACCAGGTGATACTATAGCACTTACTGCGTCCATTTTGGTGAGTAAAGCAGAATGAAACTTGTGTTCACATGAGGAATGGAAACTGAGTTGACTCTGGAAATTTTTGCCAGAATGGCTATTGCAGTGACCTTATCACCACAGTGAAGGCATTAGACTAAATAAACTAAATTTCTGTAGTTCCTCTGGTAACAGCAGCTGCTGTCCTGTCACAGGGATCCTATGGCAGATGAATTCAGCAGTCCAGTTTCAGACAAAAAATTGTGGGTAACACACTGGTGCTTAGGAAAACATAATATGGTGGTTTGCAGACAGAAGAACCCTTCTTCTGTGACTTCTGTGTTCTTCCTCCAATGTAATTTGTAGTGGAAGACTTAAAAGGTGACTGTGTTTTAAAGGGAAGTGTAACTATGACCAAATATCACTTTGCAACATGCATTACACTGCAGGTAACACAATTCCACCTGCTCGTACCTGATGCAATCACATCACATGTCATAATGTCTTTCAAGTTTCAATAAGTACTCTGTTTAATTTTTCCTGCTTTATAGTATTTTCTTCCTAAATCTACCTCTAGATCCTGTAATACTCTTAACATATCTTCAAATCTACTACAGTAGCTACTTTATTTAAATAACAAGACTCCCCCTTTACTGAGGAATTAACCAACCTTTGTTGGCAGCAGTCTGCTAGAGCGCTTAATTCTGTAACAGTTGTGCAAAACCCAGGCTAAACTATTGAAAGAATGTTTCAAAAAAATCAGAACTGAAGGTTTGCTCTGTTGCAGAGCAAATAAACTTGCATTAGCTCTTCAAAGCAGACCTCATTGTTCAATGTCTCTGAGGCAGCTGTTGCTTTCTCAGCAGAAATGCTTGTGATTCAGTTTAAACTGGTCCTTTGACATTTTTCACTGCATTGAATGATATCAGCAGAAAACTCTGTGCTCTACATGACCAATAAAGTATTCTACAATATTTAAAGTCAGTCTGTTTTTACAGCAGAAAACTGAGAGTGACATGAGATCATCCCAATTTGGCTTACACATGGATACTGTTGCTCCTCTCAAGTCTTTGGTTATTAATTTTTCTCAGTGCCTCTCATGAAAGAATTCGGGGAGTGATCAGTACAAGTCAATGTGAGCAACAGGCACAAGATCACTCCTCAGGTCTCATGAATTGCTATTGCTTAGCACCAAACTGATACTGCTGTTATGAGCAGCCCAGTCTCATTCCCACTTGATGGAAAAGCCTGTGAACCAATAGTATAACAACAAATTTATGTGAAAGTGTAAACAGCCCACTGAAAACAGCGTTACCAGGTAGACTGCTGGTTTTCAGTCAAGATTTAAAAACAATTGTGAGTGGGAATTGCTTCCTTTGGGAGCATGCTGGCATACCACAGCCAGAGAAAATGAGATGATGCCTCTGCTCTCAACAAAATGAAGTGCCTAACACTGCCAGTTGTGCAGTAATGATGTTTAGAGCTGAAGACAACTTACAGCCACAAAACTTTCTAGGATAAGTATTCAAGTTTTGTTACTACCAACTTAGAGTTAGGAAAACAAAGGAAAATGGAATGAATCATTTGCCTGAAGGTTCCCAGCAAGTCACTGGCAGTGCCAAGCCTTAGGTCTTGCTGCTGAGCTCTGTGTAGAGTCAAGTATCTCTTTACACAGATGTCAGCAGCCAAGTTTCATTCCCATTGGTGGAAAAAGTCCAATTCATGTCAATTCATAACTTGGCTTAGGTCATGACTAGACACTAAGTAACAAATTGTCTTTTTTTCTTCTTTTTTTTTTTTTTTTTTTTTTTTTTTTTTTTTTTTTTTTGTATAATTCAGTTCTGTACTAAAAAGCAGACTCAGACTTTATGTTTGTAGTGTGGTTAACAACTGCATATACATATCAGATTAGTACACATTAGTATAAAGGTCTCAGCTTTTTCATTTTCCTCTTGGAATCTGGTCTTGGAATCTTGGAAACTGATCAGTCTTTCATTGCCAACATTTCTATAAAGAGCATACATATAGATAACCTGTGTCATTAAGTAATATGTGTATGCTACTGAGACATATAAATTTGAAGGTGCACTAATTTTGAATATTTCTAGCATGCCTAGTTTCCCATTAATATGCTTTAAATTAAAAAAAAATCCTTAAACCTTGGTTACTTTTCCCAGTCCTTTCAAAAATTGTAACCTTCCCTTTGAAGGGCTGGTGGTGTCAGATATCAGAGAGTTAAACTGGGTGTCTCTTGTTTAAAGTTGTTCATGTCTATCTCATCTCTTCTATCATTTTTAATTTATCAACAGTGTGTAATAATAAGTTTGATTCATTAGAAGAGAAAAAAGGATGGCAAAAGCAAGTAAATACATCAGTTAAACCCCACAAGTATTAAGTCACCTCAATTTGTTTGTCTGGTAAAAACTGGGCTCTCATTGGGTGAGCTGAGGCCAGCTTGATTCACCACCAAAACGCGAATCTGGATCTGACATTGAATTTGCAGATGTGCATAAGAGAAATCCCCCGAGTTTTGAAATAATTGACTTTAGGGAGAGGCAGGAGGAATGTAAACAGCATTGTTAAGCAAAATGAAGTTAATCAGTTACTGTCGTTACTACTGAAATCAGTCTCAGTTTAATATCATGTTGATTTTCTCATTATTTTGTCTAAATGAAGATTAAATAATTTTTTTTCAATTCATTTAGATCACACAATTTCAGAATGTATCTGAACAATCTGCTGCTTATAAACAACAAAAGGAAGTGATGTCATACATGAAGTTAGTAACTAAGAAGTGAAGCTTTTGTGTGTGTGAAAATTTCAGTTTTAGAGCTTTCAGGGGAGAATGAGGTATAAGCACTGAAAGAAAACCAGCATGAGTTGGAGTGAAAAGTGCTGAAAATATCAAGCATATCTTGAAAACCCCAAGCATGTAATTATATGCTGTCCTTGTAGAGAATGCTTTCTAATTGTAAATTTGGGCTTTAGGAGGCGATCTTAAAAACAATGCTGGAGTGAAAAAACAAGACAATGTCTCTCTTCTTGGCTCTCTGTTTATATAGGCTGTCATCCAAAGCTGTCAAAGAATCAAGCCTTCTTAGCAGAGCTTTTCCAGGTGCTTTCTGTCTGCTGGAAGTTTACATACAGGCTGATTCAGAAGTGCAATAACTACAATTGAATTACCCACGTCCAAATTAATTTACGCTTCTGTTCTCTGGTATTCAGTTGAGCCACAGAGCATCTTTTGGGTCATTCAGATCCACAACAGCCCTTCTAATGGCAGTGATGTGCTTTACATGTCAACACAGACTAACTTATCTGGCTCATATTTTCTCTCTTGGAATGCAAGATCTAAAATAGATGCCATTGTAATACTTGGCTTTCATTTAAAAACCCATCTACTGATGCCTGATGGAAACATTTTTAAACACTCCATTTAGAGATAATTTTGCTCATATGTTATAGATTTCTTATATTCCTCTTTCTCCAGCTTAAACTAGCAGGGGGAAAAAATGGGTTTTGTCTGATTAAGATTTCAGTCTTCTTTTATTTGTGACTCCAAAGTGCCAAAACTTCCAGGGCAATCCACGATGCTATCACAAACAGAAAATTGCACCTGTTTTGTAGAAGTAATGAACATTTATATCTCACCTTCCTTACTTTTTAAAAAAATAGTAGCTCTAGTATTATGGATAATACAAATGACGACAGTATGCCTTAGTTTTAAGTGTCTGATTCTCAGTTTGAGGCGCTTTGAGGAAATATTGTTCTCAGAAAAGGGTGGTCTGTACTTGGTGAAGGTTGGCCTTGTTGTGCTGTCTCCAGCTGGGCATTCGGCAAGCCAAATATCCAAAATCACTCTTTCCTCTGAATGTGTGTTCCAGTCATCTGATGTGTGTGGAATTTGAAGCAGCTAAATATGTGCCCACAAACCGAATGACTGATTGCAAGAACAAAACTTGAAATCAGTTTTATAAATTATCAGAGATCGTTCAAATGAAAAATAAGTTACAATTTGAGAGCTGTAACCAACCTAAATAAAAGATTGCTAAGAAACTCTTCAAACACAAGTCAGTCTATAAAAAATGCAATCAGTTGTATTATCACTGTTACCAAGATTGTGGCAAGTGGTCATGAATTATGGCTATTAGCCAACAGAAAAATACTGTCTTGAGTTAAAAAACTAGTGAATGCTATGATTTTTAAAGGGATATCTGCTTCTGCCAGAAAGATCCCTAAAAAAACTTTAGAAGGAAAGAAGCATTTGCTGTAAAAGAGAAAGAAAAGGGTCAACTATCAAGTAAGTAGGGTATAATTAGAGTGGCTGGGCCTTTTGCATTTCTATCAGATTTTCCAAAAATTCTTCCATTATTCAAGTGCTGCCTATCATGTCAGGGAAAGCCTTATTTAAGCCCTGAGATACAGTTTAAAGGACTTTGCATGTTTAATCCATGGAGTGGGGAAAACAAAACTTGAAATTCTTAAAAAAAATAACAAACAGAAACAAGCAACCTCAGGTTTATGAGCCTTTGCCTTTATCAGCCTTCAGGTGGATTCCTCTCAGCCACCTCAAGCTAATGTTGAATTGGTATCACATTTTTCTAATCAAAATGTTCCTTTATGAGTATCTCAAGCACTGCTGCCTTCAGCCCACACCATGATTGCTTGTTTACTTCATGTTTACAAAATTCTTTATCAAGATATGTAGAGCTTTGGCCAACATTTGGAAAATGTCATTGCCTTAAGCCGAGCTTCTCTTCAGAGGTGCTGAGCATCAAAACTTTCTAGAGACTTGGAGAATGAATTTTTGTGCTCAGCTGTGGCTAAGCACAGATTCAAGTACCTTAGTCCAGGTACTCAGTATTTTTGTTTAGGGTTAAGGACTACATGTTACAGTGCTGAGCTACAGAGCTTCTATCATATGCGTACAAGTAAGGTGAATATTTAGGGTACACTAATGACCTGTTAGAGTGATGGGAACAGTAATACTTTATGGGCATATTATATATTCATAAGGCTGTTTCATTTTGTAGGTATTTTTCATTCTAACTTTGTTCAGAGAAAACTGTAGGTACTGATTATCTATCAGGAATGAGTTCCTGCATGAGGACTTGAATCCTCCCTGCATGATTTTCCATTGGCAGAAGGAGTGATTGGCAGTACCCTTGCCTTATGCCCGTTGACCTGGAAAAGTTATTGTTTTAGGACCATAAATTTTGGGTAAACGAGGTTGGTGCAGGATCAGCATGAGAGTTATTTGATTTTTTTCACCTTACTCTTCCTGGACTGGATAATTAGGAAAAAAAAAAAAAAAAATCACTCCAGTCTGCACTGATTCCATGGAAACCTGAAGCAAATCACTAACAGCCAGCCATATGTGCATGGGATCAGCTCTTCACCAATCAAACTGTGCCAGAAATATGATGTACAGGGGTCAGGTTTTATAAGGTCAGGTCTGGATTAACTGTTTTATGGAACAGCATTAAGCAACAAACTTTGCTGTTGAGTCACTCTGAAAGAAGTGAGGCTAAGTGAAAGGGAGGGCTGCCTCCAGATTTCTGGTCTGAAGCCATCAGAGGTCAGGTTCAATGCAAGAAATGTAAAGTAGAAATCATATAAATGTGACTGACTTCCAGAATTCAAGCATGTTCCTAGCATAGCAGTGTAAGGATGGGGAAATGTTCATGGAAAAATGTTATTTTGTTCAGATTTCAAAGTTTGCTTCACTTCCTTGACAATTTTTGATCTCCTTTTTTTATATTTTCCTGAAAAAAAATTCTTATTTGTGTTACATACAAGGAATATCCTCTCAAAGTCACACAGTAGGAATAAGCCTCTCTCAAGACACAGATTCTTATATGTTCTTACTTTCATTTAACTTCAAACTTCAGGCATCACTGGTCTCCTAACAAATTAATTAATTTGTCTTTCATGTTCTTCTAGGCAAGTGGCCCCATCACAGAAGAAAGTTCTAAAAGTAAGATATCTTTGAAGTTCAGGTCCCCCCATGCTTAGGTAGCAGCTCTGGGGTGGTTTTAGGGTTACAGTTTCAGTCAGAAGTATGTGTGTTGCAGTTAAGCATCATTATATTCTCTAATGGGCAAAAGATAACCTGAGTTGTTTTTTTAGTTGGGGTTTTTTTTCACATTGTCCATGCTAATAGATTTATCTACTCCTGTCTTAAAAATAAAATCAGTGGTAATTACTCCTTATTTTTTCTGACAGAGAAATCATCTTATGTTTATTACAGTGTTTATGTATGGGCAGATATCACAAACTAGCCAAAGCACTGGAAGTTCATTTCCTGGCTGGCTACCAGCCACTTCTATATATGCAAATGTCCTGACCCCTGCATGAAAATAGGCCTAATTTTACTCAGTTTTGTCTTAAGAGATAATTTTCAGCTACTTTCCAGGAGCTTATAGAAGCTTGTTTAGTTATTAACTAGCTTTAAATGTGTTTAACGACTTGGAACTTGCACAGCATTTGAAAAACACTAAAAACTGTTCTTGATACTGAATAAATAACAGGAACAGATCATAAAAAACAAAGATTCAGGAAGAAACTAGTAGAATTTTGATGATAGAAAACACTTGCTAACTCCTCCTTGGTACTGAGGTATACCTGGTCTCACTTAACCCTTCCCACAGCCCATTTGTATGGTGTTATTGCCATCTCCCTGTCCTTAGAGTGGTTCAGAAGCTGGATGCAGGAGGATTGTTTTGATATTTTGTGCTTACATTTCTATATAAATATATTTTAATCAAAAAGATTTGGGGTCTTCGTTTCTAAATGCAAAAATCATACAGTGTCTCGGGGACATCTAGGTCTTAACAAAAAATACTGTATCTGAAAATTGTCAAGACAGCAATAAGAACTCTTTTTCTCCCCACTGTGCTTCTTTGTGGCTTTACCCTCATTACTGGTAGAGCCAAGAAGCTACAGCCCTAGAGGGGCGATTTTGGAGCTGGCTGCAGCTTGCTACACCTCCTTCTTCCAAGTGGTAAGTGCTCTTGACTCCTGCTATATTGTTTCAGTACTCTTATTTGTTTTTCTCTGTCACACTTAAGGAGACAGTGAAAATGGAAATAAGAATTTCAGAACCAGAATGAAATGCTAAGGCTTTTGAAGTGGGTTTATATTTGTTAAGTGCCATTCTTCTGGGGGAAAGTAATAACTAGTGTGTGTATTTGTGTATATATATATATATATATATATGGTTTTTAAAATTGATGCTGATAACATATCTGCCATACCACGCTTTGAAAAAGCAACACTAACTGAGCAATGATTTTTCATCTTTAGGCCTCTAAAAAGTGCTGTGCTTTGGTTTTGTACTTTTGGGGGGGAGGAAGAAGGAGGGAAGGTAGGATGAGCATTCAACCATTTCTGAATTAATCTGCCAGTTTCCCTATTCTCGATACCATACATGCATACATTTTCTCCATCCTGTATCTGTTAATAAAATGAAGGCAGAGATGTTATAAAGCTATTGGTTAGCTCTCCTGAAATGGGAGGGATTATATTAGAATTTTACATCTTATTTGGTAAATCTGCTTGTAAACCTCATACTTCAGGAAGGTTTGAAATAACTCTGAAAAATAATAATTAAATGTAACTCAAATGTAGTAGGTTTTGAACAGGTTAAAAATAATTTTGAAAATGATCAACAGCTTTATAATTTTTAATGGCGTATCAACCTCACAAGCACTACCAGGGCTGCCTCAGCAGGTGACTGTAGAAGACAGAGCACAGGGAGCTAAACCTATTGTGCTTACTTGTTTCCTTCCCAGGCCTGGGAGAGAAAATATCTTGTGTTCCTGCTCTGAGGGGATGTCTTCTACCAGCCTATGTGCAGAGTAATCTATCTGGCCTTTCCTGTGTTCTTCTGGATTACAGAGGTGGATTTACATACCACAAAGAGCCATGTTGCACCAAAGGCTCTTGAAGTGCCTAGATTTGATGCCACCCAACTCCTTCCTTTTACCATTCTGATTTTGATAAAAAATACTGTGATGAGGAATAAGGCATTCATAATTATGACATTTCTGTTTTTAAAAGGTTAGTTTAAAGAGCATAGTTCCTGTTTGTACTTTTCATTCTAAATAATCTCTGGTGGGAAAGCACCAGATATTGTGAATTTTGTGAACTATGTCTATACCTGACTCATCTTAAGCAAAGCTCTGTTTTCAAGAAAGTAGGAGAGTTACCTGAAGGCAGAGTGTTGAACTGGGCCCTTATGCAGATGGTTTCAATATTTTAGTAAAGGCTTAAGAACTTAAGGCAAATGTTTGAAAATGGTGAAGCTTGAAATACGCCTGCAGTGGAAGCAGGTGAGATTCTAAGCCACAAAGGTAAGAGAGAAGGGACTCTGACAGAGATCAAAAGGAAAGGTATGTATTGCTGTAAGAGGCAATACTGCTTATGACAGGCTGATGACCACTTTATCTCTTTTCTGCAGTCTGACTACATTCTCTGGTGATTAACTGTTTCTAAATTTGCAGACTTTAACATTTTAAAGGACGTTTTACTATTTTTTAAGGTGTTATGTTACTAACTCCTTTTGCTTAATCCCTAAGATTAAGTAGGGGTAGATAAAAAACCCAAAAACTAGAATCTGGTATTTCAATAGTAGCAAATATAGTAGAATACAAAATAAGCTTTCAGGCTTTTGCTATGTGTAAACGTCTCACGCAAAGCTTTTCCTTTTGTTTTTCTTTTTTCTTTTTTTTTTTCCTTTTTTTTTTTTTCCTTTTTTTTTCCCTTGTGCAATAATTCCTTCACCTTTTCTTTCAAGCAAACTCAGTTCACAGTCTTTCTGGACACTGGCATCTATTTTCCATCCTGTGGGACATGTGTAGATCAGAATGATGGTTGCTCTGTTTTTCTGCCATCTGTTTCACTACAAATCTGAAGTGCTTTAAATTGTCCTCTGGATTAAAATGTGTTGCTAAATGGAAGGTTTTGCATGAGGAAAAACAAATGAGCAGTAGAAAGGACTAATTCTATTTTTAAAAAGATAGGTCATCAGGCTGTTCTCCTTCCACAAATTCTGTGTTTATCTTAACATTGGACTTGTACCCAGGTAATGTGTCCCTAATTTTTCATGGTGAGGATGAGGACAATATTCAAAAGAATTTGCATATGGAAAACTAGCTGAATTTCATTGCTGAAGATGAGTGAGCAGTGGAAGGACCATGAACGAATATGTGCACTGCAGAAGAATAACTAATTAAGAGGATCTGAATAACTACCATTCCTCCTAATCAATTCTGTGGGACACATTGGCCACTGAGGCAGGGTGCTGGATGCAGGCAGTGCATGGGAAGGAAAGCTAGACAGAAATGTGGCTATTTCAGCATAATAGCAACAGTCTGGTGTGTATGTTGGCTGTGCCATAGTCAATGGTGTTCTTAACATGGCAATCATTTTCACTCAGCTTCCCTGGTAAGTCTGTCTCTAAGCAATTACTAGCAGTAGAAAAAAAATAAATCCAGAAATGTTCATCACAATTCTTTGACTGTCTATAGGCTTCTTTGCTCAAGTTCTAAATGACAAAAGGGTTTGTTGGGATATCCTTTATAGCAGCCAGTTGCAGCTGAATCCATCTGCAAGCAGGCTTTTAAACCTGTAATGGCCCTTAAAATGCAAGGCTGAGCATTCCCGTACTGAGTCAAGAAAAGAATATCTTTGAAATACATGTATGCCTTAAGGACAGCTCATATTTTGAACATCAAATATCAGATGCTAAAGTCTGAATCTACTTATATAAAATTCTGATTACAAACTCTTTGTTAAGAATAGAAGATAACACTTTATTACAAATGAGGTGAAAAACCTATCTTTCATCTTTTCCTAATTAGGATTTTTTATGTTTAGGATTCGTATTTTGTCACAGGGTTTACACAGAACTTAAAAGATCTATAGAAAAAGTTTTGGAAAGAAGCATTCAGATCACTTAAGCAGCTTTGAACACTTCTCTCCCCACAGGAAACAAGCTGTGGTAGGTTATTGTCCCTTTTTATTCAAGAGAACATGGAACCCAAGTCAAAACTAGGTTGACTAATGGACTGAAGTTGGTAAATTCTTTCATCATGTTCATACCCAGTGTAACATCAATGTAGCTAAAAACTTAATACAGTTTTTGTGAGTCACTAGTGTTAGCAAATGGTAATTTCAAGATGAGATATAAACTCCTATCCCTGTCTGCTTTTTTCATAATGAATTATGAATTCATTAAAAAATTCTAGAATTTTTTTTCCTTTAAGACCAGCCTATCCCTCTCTCTCCCTTGTTCAGTCTACAGCTCAACCAGGAAAATATCTGCTTTGTTAATGGAAATTACCTTTAGATGACACCCCAAGAGCTTAGTCTGAGTCAGCTTACAAGGGAGTTCTAGCCTGATTTTACATGACAAGTTAAGCCAATGAAAAATGTTGTAATGAATTCTGGTTTTCTGCCATGCAGATCACCCTGAAGCAGAATGCTAACTAAAACTGAAGTATGTGTTTATCATTGCTATTTGGTATCATTAGTCTAAACTGGGTCCTTGAGGAATAGTCTCATCAAACAGATATTCCCTAAAGAAAAATCCATTATTCTGGAACATGTAACTGTCCTGTGACACTTTAAAACAAACACGACACAAAAAAACCCAACCAAATAGGCTGATGTTTGGAAGACGTGGTGTTGGAGTGGAATACAAGAGTAAGCTCCTAAACTGCATTGTCTCACTGTATTTCTATTCATGTTCCCTTCCTACCTCAATCAATAGTGAGGAAGCAGGATTGGATCACCAATGGTTTGTTTGATGTATCACCCAAGATAGCAAGATTTGGATTTTCTGAGTTGCTATGTTAGCAGCAAAACCAATGAATTTTGTTTTCTCTTGGATTTGCATTCTTTACTTTCCTGAGGCCAAACTGAATGAGTAACAGATGAATCTTGTCTGCCTTTCCGTCTGTGAAGATGCCAAGTTGTGTCTCTACCCACTGCTCACCCACTGACTTTCAGGAACTTGTGCAAGGATATAGTTTTCTTTTAGACTTTCAGGATGAGTTTCAAATTGCCCAGCAATCTCAAAAGTTATTCAGGAGAGGAACAGATGGATAGACCAGGAAACATCATACTAAATAAACACTGCTTTTTAGAAGAGCAAACAAACAAAAACCAAAAAACCAGACAAACAAAAAACACCATGCACAAAAAAACCCACAAAAAAACAAACAAAAACCCTACCAAGCCCAAACAAACAAAGCAATAAAAAGAAGGGTAAGCCCCTATGTTTTCCTTCTCAAATATACACAACATTAAGGACTTCTATCCATGCTGGAGTCTAAAACCACTCAGAATGGCAGCTGGCACCAGTGAACAGGCAGGCTCAGCCAAGGTAGTACTCAGACTATCAGAATCCTTTAGCATTTTTGGTAGGATGGTGAGGAATTGCAGATCTTGCTGTTGGAAATGTGTGTATACTGTTTTGAATCACACCTATGTGTAGACACATTCCAAATCTTCAGAGGTGCCAAAACTTTTGCTATCTAACTTGGCACATATCTTTTCACATCTCTCTCCAAAGTAGGCTCTTGGTTTAGCTTGCATATCCTATACAGTGATTTAGCACTTTTTTAAAAAACTGGGGGTTTTAACATCTTGATGTAATTACAAAAGCATATGTGTATCACTTAATCCTTTAAACCTTTCCACTGAACTGAATTACATAGCATTTCTACAGCCAACCATATGATCACTTTAACACTGCATGTATATGAAGGTTACTGTAATAAATCAGATGACTTGTTGGATATATTCCCCTTTGCTTCTGCTTCAAAATAAATTCCTAGTCACTTGGAAAATGTGACAGTATATGCTTGCAAATGAAATGCATGCATCAAGCAGCTGTTCTAGTAATATATTTTTTAAAAAAGGTTGTTTTAGGTTAAAGAGTACTTTGGTCCTGTTTCTGGTTCAACCTCTGCAATGTAAGAAAGCCCTGATTTGAGGCAGAGGAGATGAATAAGGCAGTGTTTCTTGTGACAAAGGGTGTAGGCCTAACTCAAAACCTTTCCACTGTGGCAATGTATTTAGGTGAAGAGGAGACATTTGGAGCCAAACATCGCCAGAAAGTTACTTGTAGAACCTACCCTACTCCTCTGCTTTACAGAGGCACTGTACTGTGACTTCCTACACAGTTCTTACCCTGGCCATAAAGCAGGGATGAAGTGAGAAGTTAGAACTGCAAGGGAAAGGTTTCAAATGCATCAAGGGCCTTAATTTTGACATTGTTTTTCATGACTTATTGCAACCTTTTCTTTTTTTCCTTTGATGCTTATGTGTAATGAATACCCCTGTGCAAGTAAAAACCCTGTAGGTATATAATGATACCAGCAGAATTATTGGTGCTTGGCCTCTATGTTTCTGCTACTCTAAGTA
The DNA here is from genome assembly GCF_001522545.3 of Parus major. Lineage (NCBI taxonomy): Eukaryota > Metazoa > Chordata > Aves > Passeriformes > Paridae > Parus > Parus major. Next base: position 93,831,670 of record NC_031768.1, read on the forward strand.
CAATTCCTATTGTACTTAGATATTGCTATGCAATTCCTGCTTTCAAATCCTGTTTCATAGCAGAACCTGCACAATGCTATGAGTATTTGCAAGACTAAAGCACTGGCTCATTATGTTTGCAAGGAACTCTGAGATCTGAGATGAAGTTAAATGTTAAGGGCTATTGATAAACTAGAATCTGAAATGGCAAATACTTGGGGTCTCAACCTCTACAGCCTTACCCAGCTGAATACAAGACAGTAACAACAATTAATTCTGTTGCCTTACTTACAGATGTAATGTCATCAAGAGAAGTGATTGTCCCCTTTTTTTTAAGGTTGGGTAGCAGAAGCAACATCCTGAACATGGACTAGAAGTGATTGTGAGCTGGACTACAAAAAAGTCTGCTAGCTCAGTTAGTGTTTATTTCCAGATATCCTACTATTATTGCATTTTTAGCCATTTATCTTTTTCTTTTCCAAGATGTGACTCACTGAAGTATGTTTCCTAGCTGCACTGCAATCTTTGTGGTACAAAACAGAAACAGAACATGTCTGGATTTTACTTCAAACTTCATCTCATAAACATTGTGCAAAGACCCCATGTAAACACCCTAATTGAGTTAGCATTTGAACTTACCATAGATTCGTCCTTTAATAAATTTAAGGTCTTACAGATGCCAAAAAAACCAGTCTGCTTCATTTAGCACACTGAAGTCTGGGCAGAAATAAATAAATGCTAACATATTTAAAGTTTCATATCCGTAGAAAATGGTGAATGGTCTCCCAAAAAATGATGTGAAAAGTGTTGCATAATCTGTTCCTATCACTTTATGAAGAGGACTTTGCCTTCTGTCAGGGAGCACTTGTCATAGTGCGACATCTTAGCAACATTTTTAATAGGAAATTACCTGATATCTAGTAACAGGATGTTCTGGTTCAAATGCAGAATTTTCTTCACTTTGAAAGGTGGATTGTCACATTGACAGGTTTGTGAATCCCACTGGCATCTGATGGAGGACTAGAGGATCTAGCTTGGAATATAAAGCCCTTTAGTTCAGAGGTTGCTTTCTTACTGTATGTTTAAGTACCATAAAGAAGAATTGATTCAGGACTAAACAGTCAAATATTGTTTGGTTTGAAATATTTCCTGGAATTTTATGCATTAAATTACTTTCATCCTGGAAGAGTACATGTGTGCTTATGCACAGAAAGTAAAAGTACTTGTACTCTTTTTTTGTCTCCATAACGATTTCCTGCCCTGTCTTGTATTTAGCAGTGGAGGTAGAAAGACAAGTTTGTTTCCTTTCTCTTTGGTCTGATTTTTCTGCTAGATATTCATAAGAAAAGCATAATATGAGTTTCCCCACTAAACCAATAAAACAAATGTGAACTATCACATACAATATTACATATAGCTTAACAGGAACACTTAATTTGATATATTCAATAGACCTTGCCATGGAAGTGGGAACCTGTGTTGAGAAACCTAAACCCAAAGCACAACAATTGTAAAACTTGGATGAAATCATGGGATAAACCTAAAATAGTTTAAAAAGGAAGGAAGAAAAGAAAGACAACAACTTAGTTGTGTGAGAACAGGCCTATAGTTCAGGTCTGTTAGATTTTATTTCTGTAAATTTTTTAGAGAATTTGCATCTCAAAATACCCTTAAAGAAGAGAAAGCAGTGTCTCTGATAAAATATGTCTCCCTGATCTGAGTGCAGAATTCATCTCTCATGGACAACACAAAGAGGGAGTCTGAACATCACGCAACCAAGCACTCTGCTATCTGGGGAGATTATTCTGCAGAGACTGATTGTGTTAAACTAAACACTGTCATTTGTGTCAAACCCACTGGAAAAATATTACTAGATCATGTGTAAGCTTTGGTAAATTACAGAAAGCAGATACAAATCTGATGTCTTCCTTCCCTGTCAAAAAAACCCAGGGGTTTCTTTTTCTTTTGGAGAAACTGTCTTGACAATATGAATGGAGGGTGAAACAAATGGAAACAGTACCTGCTAGTAGCATTGCCTATTTACTTTAGCAACTCTTAGGTGGTTGGCAGAACTTAAGTGTCATATCTGACAGAGAAGGGAGACCAAGTGTTATTAGCCAGTATGTTTGCTTTGCATGGGCGCTAAAGTCACTGGAATTTTTTCTTAGAGGACTTGACTGTGACCTCCACACATAAAAATTGCCCTCTGCTCCTCACAGTTGGGTGCTGTCAGCAGTGGTTCACACCCAAAGAGCAACAGTGGTTTGTGTAGCTGTGTACAAAGCTGTGAGGGCTGTGGTTTTTTGCTGCATTGCTAAAATACCTGACCAAGCTCTGCAGGCCAAGCTGGTGCTGCACTGGACAGCACAAACAGCAGTGAGCTTTTCATCAGCTTTCATGGCCTCTACTGCTTGCCACAACTTGCACTTCTAGTGGGTTGGGTTCCATGATGTAGAGCAGCAAAAGGAGCTGGGATGAGGTAGCATTCATGAAATAAATGGCATGGAATATCAACTGAAAACTTAAATGGAGATGGTTTATGTCAAGCTGGCTTCTGTTGGAAGACCCTTACTGACAACTGCTTAGCCACAAAGGTTTTCAATTGCTCAGTTCATTGTAAGATCCCTAAGGCTTATTAAAGAAGGTGGATCACACACAGGTAGTGGTACAGACTCAGTAACCTGCCCACAACTGGATTAGAAGTCACTTGCCTTACAAGAGTTCTGTCTGGTGAACAGAGATTCTTTTGCAGAAAAATGGAATGAACCAGCTTGTAATCTGTCTCTGCAGCAAGTCTTTTCAGGAACAACATAATTGCATTATGAAGAAGTTATTTTAGATGTGAAAAAAATATTATAAACACAAAACAGTTTGTTGTATTTACTTGATTTCATCTTCTTCACTGGACTCTTTCAAGGCAATGCCATCACTTAGCTTGGAAGCTGTTGTGAAGTATCTGTGAAGATGCTTGATGTGCTTATTCATGGGAATTTGGACTTGGAAAGCTTTTTTCCCCTCTGCTTTTATCAAACTAGTAGCTCAAGCTGTGGAATCATCTGCCCCAGCTAGAGAAGGAAGCGCCATCCCTCTCCATTCTAAAGAATAATGAGAGTAAAACAGGAAATGTACCTCAAGGAAATGCTCCTCCTGTGTTCTAAAAGATGATGGCTTATTAAACAGACTTCATCTATTTTGCTAGGTGCAAATGAGATAGCTTTAACCAGTGTTATACTGCAAACCTACATCTCTGTTTTATACCTACCTGCCAAACTTATTGTGGTGTGATGGGGGAGGTGTGGCGTTTGGGGTATTCTTGTGGGGTATTTGGGCTTTTAGGTTTTGCTTTTTTGTTTGTTTTTTCTGATGATAAATATCTAAATTAGTAGATACACAAGTTCTTTGATTTCTGTGAAACAGGAAAAAAGAAGCTTTTGCTTTTTGTGGGTGGGAGTGGAAGTAGTGCGAGTACCTAAAATTTCTCCTCTTTTCAATTTTATATACCTCACACAAGTGCTGGCAAATACCTGATTGTTTTGCTGCTTGTATAGGAGAAAAAGCCTGTGAATCTGCTTTATCTTCCCTCTGACTCTTCAGGGGAATTGTGCTTCTTTTATGACTAATCATACATTTGATTGAATAGCTGGAAATACTACAGATGGTAACTTCCATGCATAGCTCTAAGAAGAAGGGTGTTCCTTTTTTTTCTTTTTTGCAGTTCCTTTGACTGTTGATTCAATAGAGAGTATTTTTTCTTTTTTTAATCTCATCACAAATACTGAGTTGATTTTAAGGTCTTTGCAGTGTTACTGTGCTGTCTTTGCCCTGAAGCTACTACCTCAAGCTCTAACAGGAGGAGGTTTTCCCAAGCTGCAATCCTGTCCATAAACACAACCATAACTAGATGGTGGATGGTTGTTCTTTACTTCACCTCCTGTCAGGGTGCAGATTAAAATTTAGTTTAGGACACCTCATCATTTGCTGTCAGAAACATTCTGTAGTATGGCTGAAGCTTGCCCACTAAAATGGGACAAGTTTTCCATTGCTTTCCCAGGAATTGCCTTTCCACAGTTTACTAGGAAAGAATTAATTGAAAACCTAAATTCACTACCAAATGAAGCTGCACAGATGTGCCCAGTGGAGCTTCACTGCCCCTTCCCAGGCAGTGCCACTGAAGCAGGAAGCATTGTGTGCTGGTGGAACCAATGATTACTGTGTTGCTAATTAATAATTCAGCACTGCAAAATACTATAAATTATTTTCTCCCTTCTTTTCAAATCCACAAGTATATATTTTTCTACTCACATTAAGACTTAAAAAGCCCCTTTGTAAAGGCTGATGTATGTTTTAAAATAGAAATTTGATGTCAGTTGATAATCATCCAATTTTTGGTAGTTCAGGACAAAAATCTTGTGCTTCACAGGACTTTTGTTCTGCTTTTCTCCCTTTTGAATGCTTTCACAGTTCTTCAGATGAAGTATATAAATATCTAATTTTTAGCCTGTTTTTTTTTTTCAGTCCAAATGTGCTTGTCTTTATTCTTACTAATTAGCTTTCATTCCTGAAATTGATATTGCTGAAGTAAGTAGCACCCCGAGACAGTTTCAGTAAAACATAAAAGACACTGATTTAGGTCTCTGAATTTTAATTGAAATAAGGTACTGATGCAGCTTTTCTGTCACTACTTTTTTTTTCTTTTCTGAAAGAGCAGCAAAATATGTATTAAAACTGCATTGCCTTGTATAAGCTACAGGTTATAGATACTTTCCAGATTTCCACAAATTACTTGAAGAACTATTTCCTTTTCTCGTTTGAATGCTTTAAACACCTTCAAGAACAATTACATTAAAAAAGAAAGTTCCTTCACTGTCAAAGGGATTCTGTCAGAGACACTAGAACAAAGAGGGGCTGAGACAGTTTGGAGGAAATAATATCCCAGCTTTGCCCTTCCATTTGTAATCAGCATAAATGTGTCAAAACAAAGGACACATCCAAGAATATTTCTATCCCTTCAAAGACCCAGACCAAATTACAACCAAGTTCTTTCATCATTTTTGTTTTTTATTTGGCCAGTCTTTTGAGTTAGGTAATGGAAACTTAATCCTTCTCTGCTGTAAATTGTTTTGCAAGACCAATGACTACGAAGTCCACCTGCTGAAATCTGAAGAACAAAAAGACATTTAACATTTGTTGTTGTTGTTCTCAGAATAAGATCCCTGAGTACTCTGGCAAGACTTTGTCAAGACAAAGCTAAACCTCTAGTTCAAGAATGACATTTATCATGACTTGTAGTACAATGTTGTCATCAAGGTAGTAGACTTGGACCGCCCAGGTTAAAATACTGTATTACTCAATCTGACAAGATTAACACCTCCTCTCAGCAAACCACACTTAAATTCCTGTCTTCACCTGACTCTTCAGATGTCTAAAACCCTTAGGCCATATTTGTTCCATGGTTCCTTAGGAACCACCAGCTTTTGCCAGAACTACACAGGGATGTCTTCACAATCACACATCAGTATTTCACGATGCTGAGTCTGCACACAGCCTGCTGAGTGGTAATAAATCTTTTCACACAACTACTCTGTCAATAACAGAACTGCTTGGAATGAGTTTCTGTGGGCTACTATGTCTGTAGCATGACTGTGAATATTGTACCTATATGTGATACTCTCCTAAGCACATCCATCCAGCACAGAGATGCTTTGTAGTCAGTCACCACTGGGCCAATGTCTTTCTCCATATTCTTCTGCTTTCTTCAGGCCTTTTTCTTATGTCCACTTATTTAAAGGGACAAATCACTAGTGACATAGTACTTCTTTTTCACTGCAGAATGTTCATTCAGTACTCCTTCTAACCTGATCTGAGGCAGTCAGCCTTTGGTTTTAACAGATGCTCTCCCCAAAGTTTATACTGAAGAATTGAAAATGTTCCAAGGTGGTTAAATACATTTCAGATGCATCCTGCCCAGCTGGTGCACAAGGACCAGCAAAAGGAGCCTACTAGAATGTTCTCCTAAAATTCTCTGCTATAGGTTACCATACTGTGGAATATCCTATTCTGGGAATATCTGTTCCTGTAGGCAGTGTCTCTTCTGGATTCCTGAAAGGCCCTGGCATTAAGGAGGAGGAAGAACTCTTGAGTGGAAGATGAAATAAGAAGAGACAGGAAATGCTTGATCAAAGAGAGGAAGGATAAACCTGCCTGACAGAGTGTGCCAGTATGTGTCCAAAGGAAATGCTGGAATCTCCCTTCTCAAGTGACTTCAAAAACTAAGCATTAGAAAATGTACTGCAGGAAACAATACTGCATTGGCAGGAAAATGGGATGGATGATCTAATTGTTTTCCATCTTGTCTAAGTCTATGAATAATCCAGATCTCTTTAGCTGCTCTTTTTCTTACTAATTTCCAAAACATTGTAAATTGGGAATTACTTATTTTGGAAGAAATTATATTAATAGTTATTTCTTCTAATTTGTCAGCTCTGAGGTACAGAATATTCTGTAACACACTTTTAAAATTTGTAGCTAGGTGTAGTACTAAACTCAGGCAAATATAAATAGATACAGCTTGTTTCTGCTGTGTTTATCTGCAGTTTTGGGTGCAGTCATACTCAACTGTTTGATGGTGTGGTATGAGTAATTCTGTGCAAGTAAATCTGTAAAGTTTGCATAATAATCTTTGAAGAGACTCTGAATTTCCTTCGTTCTCCCGCTGCTACAGATTTTTCCTGATACAGTGAGAAGTGTCCCAGTATCTATATGAATGTTACTTAGCATGACAAGCATACACTGCCTATATATCTCTAGAAGACTTGGTAGTATTAATTAATTTAATAAGGGAATAGAAATAGGATATTTTTCCTGAATTGAAAATTTTATGGGTTTTGTTATGCTGTTCACCTATGAGGTTAAAGGTAATTTATTTGTGCAAGGAACCTTCATCTTACGTTTCCCTTATTTCTGTAGCCCAAATACAGTGTAATTTTTATTGTTTCTATGTGACTTTTGATTTTAATTCCCCATTAAGGAAATTCTATATATGAGCACAAGTACGCTTGCATAAAAATTAAATGAAATATTAGGGAGACAATTCTGTCCCTGGTGTGAAATGTATTACATTGCTTTAACTCCAGCCATTCACAGACTGAGATAGCTGAATCAGATGGCAGGACACATACACAGATTAGATAAGCAATGTGGATGTCTTAAACAGCAAGACTGTAAGTTCTTTAAGACACAATTCATATAGCTCTATTCTTGAGATCAGGGAGGTGAGCTAAGCAGACTTCAATGTGCTATTACTTCCCAAACAGTAACCAGTTTATCATCCTAACTTCTATATTAAGGAGTGTATCACCAGTGTGTTTTCACACAAAGGAATTGAGGCACACAAAATTTGTACTCAGACTTACACAAGCAGTGGGTGGCCTTGCTGCTGATCAGTGGAAGTATTCAGGGAAAGTTATGTGCCTCATCAGGATGTGGGTACAGATCTTGCATCCAGGTCCTGCACTTGAAATGTACACCTTGGCACGCATGGTAACTTGACCTCAGAAATGTCTTGTTTCATAATTTACTCGACCAGTGAGATGTAACTCATTCTAAAAGCAAAATACTAGCATCAACTTTCATTTAGAAGAAGTAGTATCAAGAAGCTATATCTGAGTATCTACGTGTAAAGAAGAGAACTGATTCTCTTTTGGATCTGAGGCATTACAATGACTTCTTATCTTAAAACTTTCAGGGCTGCAATTAATCCTGAGAGCTAGTTACTTTTGCTAAACTCATAAAATAGTTCATCCTGTTGTGCATCTGTTATGGAGAGCTTGTATTAGTCATCACAATGAGAAATAAACTTTTTTGCAATGTCCATGTTAGAATTCATGATGCTGTTTAGTAATTTGAGAAAATGGGCTTTCATTTAGCTCCTGCCACAGTGAAATTTGTACGACAGACTCAAAACAAGAGCATCCAGCAGCAACACGGTATGTTCTTAATCAGAACAAACTTACTGTGAGCCAGGGGTCAGTCAGCAAAACGATTAGGAAGCTTGCAGCTCTCTTTGTGAGCTTCAATAAACCTGTCCATCAGTATCTGTTCAGCAGTTCTCTAAGTTGCAGCACCACTTAAATGAAATATCAGTCAATTTGAATTTAGCTTGTAAACTTCTGTCCTATATACCATAACTGTTCATGATTTGATTATTTTGTATATGTAACTCTTGAAATAGTGTTGATTTAAATAGATATAGCTGGGAAAAAAATCTTGGGTTTAGGACAAGCATGGCTAAAGTAATGAATAGTCAATAAAAATATGAAATAAATGTTAATTCATCATTTACAGTCAGTAATAATGAATTTGTACCTAGAGGAGCTAAAGGGAAATAAAATTGCTGAGTCAGTTTCAGCTCTGTCTAACACTTGTCTAAATCAGTGAGCTTTTTCTAAGAGACCTGTGTGATGTATGAATAGTCCTTTGCATTTGGGAAGGTTCTTCTTTTCAACTGAAAGTATTTTCAGCCTTTTCAAACTTCCTCCTACTTTTATGCAGTAGAAGTTCAGCTATCCTGAAGCACTTCTGGAAGAACAACACACTTCTGTTTGGTCTCAGCATAAATGAATTTGAAAACCTATGCCTAGCAACCACAACAAAAAAATGTTATTGGTTTGGACTTTTTTTTTATTTTTTTTTTATTAAAGGTATTATTTTTTCAGTAACACAACTTTAAGTTTGAGTATCTGATGACGTGATTCCTCTTTTTCTGATAAAAAAATTATTGTTGAGGCTAGCCTCACTCTAGAGAGGGGAAGTTTTCTGGCTGTTTCAAGCTATGTACTTGAATCTTCAAGTATTTTGACAGTCTTATTTATTTTCTCCCTGCCCATGCTAAACCACAAATTTCCTACTGAGGATGTGATTGCAAGTTCACTGAGCTAAAAGACTTTGAGTACAGATTCAAGCCCTTTAAAAAGGTATTTACCCTAAAGAATGTGCAGAACCTTTCAGAAAATACGCTTATGATTGCCAAAAGAAGGGGCTTTTAATGTATGCATGTGAAATATTCAATAGAAATGAACTGCTGCTCCAGCTCTGAAAAAAGACTGTACTGAGAAACTTTGCCAGATGACACCAGGTCGTGAAATGCTTTGTGAGAAATGTCTTGGCCTGTTCTAGTTACTGATGAAATTTGCTTTCCACTTCAGTAAGGCCAAAATTTCACAGTTGGATGATGCCCTAGAGATTATCAAAAGCACTGAGAAAAATTTCCCATCACCTCTGATTAATTACCCAGAGTAACAAGTGTTCCCCTGGGCCACGTTTTGTTTCAGCTATAGATAAGCACTGCTGTGTGAATTTTAATGAAGTGCAAACTGCAGCAAGCAGGATGAATTCACCACTGCACCATGTGGTCCTGTTGGCAACCTGGTAATATAAATCTAGAATAACAGTAATTGCTCTCTAGTAGTGCTAAGAACTTTAAGGTTACTGAATCAAGTGTATTTTGAGGTGGGGAGGATGAAAGGAGGGGAGAAACACACTAAAAGAGTGTCAGCAGAAATTAATTTAATGTGTAAGAGTTATTTGTAGAGAAAATCATGGTATACTGGCAAGAGCACCATATCCATGAAAAATCTCAAATCCTTTCTACAGTATGAATACTGACTTTTTTCCTTGCTAAATATTTATTCTTTTAAATATTTTTTCTTTCTTTATCTTTTCACCAGTTAGTGCATTTAAAGTATCTACTAGTGTCCATCAGAATATACAGTAGGTTTTCCAAAACAGATGTGGTTTTTAAATTAAAATAAGGTACTCCTTTGTTATAATCAATATGTTACAACATGTAATTAACTCATGAATATCATGATCACATCAGGTTAGTACATTGAGAATTCATAAAAATTAGATGTGTTGGTAGATTGGGGATGCATGTCCTTCTTCACTTGATTAAACAAAGTCATTGCCTTTCCCAACATACCTTGCCTTCTTTATATTCTCACAACCGAAGGAAAAAAGATATTTGATTAGCTATGCAAATGAAAACTCATTTGGGACACATCTTTGTTTTGCCAATTAATGTGTTTCAGTGTCCGTCTTCCTCCTTTTTAGCCCTAAGCTGAAGCACAGCTTTTCTTAAAATTGGAGGGTGTATGTGTTTTGAACTGTTTTTTTCCTGTTATTTATACAGAACACAAGTTTGAAAGAGCTGGAATAATTGAGACACAAGTGTCTCTGAAAAATCTACACAGTTTCAAAATTTTGTGTAGACTTGTCTGTAATTCTCCAAGGAGTCCTCTGTGAGAAGGGAAGCATTATTGTCTCATTTTATAGATGGTTAACACAGAAGTGGAAAAGCTACACAACTGTAAAAACAGACAGATGGTCCCTAATCTTTGATACGAAAAAGGATCAAGGGTGGTGGTGGAATAAAAGAACAACCCAAGCAAACAAACCAAACCAAACAACAAGAGCCCAACCCAAAACAATTGCCAGAAGAACTATCAGGTTTACTAGTGAGTTTATCCAGGGAAAAGCTTTGATGATTCACAAGTGGCTCTTGAGCTGCCAGTCTTTTCACTTTGCTTGCTGTGCATGTAGTGCTGCCCATCACCTGTTGTTAATTATAACATCCTATAAATCTAATGTTAAAAGACTAGCACTGGGACACAGTGCCTGCTTGGCTTAATGGACACTCTAGGAAAAAAAGAATTTTTCAAGAATTTATTCCTGGACGAGCTTCTATGAACCTGGCATTGTCATGAACTGATACTTCTATTAAGAAAAACACAACTGAGTGCCTTTAAACAAATAAGGTGCTGGCTTTGTACAATCATTGTGGTTTCAAACACCGTATCAAAAAACACTATGATGGGAAGCTATCATTTAATAAATCAAAATAGCTTACTTGGTAATAAATATTTTTCTTAGAAACCACAATATTCTCTTTTCTGTGGATCATATGACTTTCCAGTTCCTGAATTTTTTTACGTTACTGGAGTAACAAAGGAACGTGGGAAATAACCCTGATGGTGAAATCATTCTGTTAAGCTGTGCCTACTCTGTGGTTAGCACAACTTAAAAATGTGTGATTTCAAGCATAGGTGATCAAATTATTCCCTTTTTCAGGTAGCCACAAGTTGGCTGAATTGGGCAGTGCTGCCTTTCTGAGATGAGGAAAGTGTTTAGTTTTGACTAAATAATTTAAATTTCACTTCTTAGCTTTGTATTCTACAAAGGGGTGAACAGTATTTCCATCTCCAGCATGGGAAATAGTTTCTCACCTGTATGGGCTCTGAGCATTAAAAAAAAACCATGACAAACTAAAGAAGACAATGAGTTGCTGCTATTGATTCTGTCCTATGTTGGCTGCTGTTTGGGTAACTTTCACTTATATAGATAAATCAGCCTTTGTAGTTAGCAGTGAAAAGAAAGCCAGAATTTGAAATAAAAACATGAAAGAAACTGTACAAAGATGTAGATTCTACTCTCAGTGACAGCAGTCAAAATTCAGATTCGGTCTAGATGCAAGTCCCATAAAACTTGCACATAAACAACCTCTATAAGAAACATATTGTTGCATTTACTCAGAAGTATTCTCATGTGTAGAGTAACTTGCTGACATAAAATACCAAATTGACTGGCACCTATCTACTGACATTACCACAGACTATCAGGTGGTCATAAATATTTAGCAATAGGCTTTGCTGAAAACATATGTTCACTTCTATACTTGCATGTATTTGTATATCAATTCATACAAAAGTAAGTTTCACCTGAAGAAAACAGGTAATAAATACTCCTGTAAGTAATACTGCTCTATAAAAAGTCCTTCAAATTTTCCAATGTCTGCTAAGAAAGGCATAAAAAAAGTTTATACAAAGTCTGAAGAACCACCTTGTTTTACTGGAATCCCTTTTATGATGCACTTCACATGCAAAGACCACCGTATTATTCCATTTTTCGGTTCCACAATTATTCAGTATTCTGAATTTTTGTGTTCCTGGGTGTGAGATTCTTTTTCTAATGAAGTGCAATGTGGATATGAATATATGTGTACAGCTTCAATGACTTACTGTGCTTGCTGGTAAAAATATGGTTTTGATTATCCTTAAATCTCCTGATTCAACCTACTTTGGGAAAGTTGAGCTATATTGTTTTTTACTGTTCACTTGACATGGTGTGCATTCTAGCTGAGATCCAAGGTACTGTACAGTGGACTTGCATCAAAAGAGAAACTGTTGCAGCAAATCTTGATTGGAAGCTGAAATGTAACTTAAGGAATATTAATAACAGAAAGGTATTGAAATCAGAGTTCTGGCCTTAAGCAAACAATTTCTCAGTGGTCCAAAGTGCTGGTTTAGGAGATGGATAGGACAAAAAGTGCTGAAAATATATAGAAATATGAAGCCTTGGAAAAAAAATAAAATCTGAGTATCATTTGTTTAACAGACAGGGCTTTATATGACCTCAAAAAACTGTGTTCCATGTTGGTTACTGTTTTGTAATGGAATTCCATTACTTTGAAAGCAAATGTGGAGCCTGCGGCAGCTTTGTTAGATATAAGAATATATCTATCCTCTAGCTGATCTTCCTGTGCTTCTAGCTCTGCATTTGGTTTCTTTTTGTCTGGAGTGGTGATTTTATGACAACCCATTTAAATTTTAAAGATTCATGTTAATATACTTTGAATGTTGTGCAATGCTATTAGGGCAATGGACAGAAAACCGACAGTATCTTGATTACTGATGTGCCAGGAAAGGAAGAGATACTCTCAGAAAATCTTTGTTACATAACTTGGTTCTGAAGTTAATTACATCTCTGCGTGCATATGGGCGAGCCTCAGAGCCACCTGCTTAGGTTGTATTTTTTTACTACAGTGTTGCAGCTGAGTGGATTCCTGTCTGCATCCTAAGCTGCATGTTCCTGTAGCATGCTGTGCCTACATCAGCCCTGTGCTGTGAGCAGTTCCTTTCTCAAAGCAAAATGTGACACTGTTGACAAGCGACTGGTGGGCTTTCAGAAAGGCAATTTTCCTGCTGACTGAGCCATATTTATGAGGTAGGCCACTGCAGGGATGCCTATCCCAATAAACAGAAAACCATCTCAATTTGTGTCTGAAAAGAAGTTGATATCCTCAGCAAAGCCTCCCTCTCTCAGAATAATACCCTGACATCCTCTGGCTTTGTGGATGGAGATGTTCTCATCTCTGGCTAGAGGTTAGTGTTCTCATGTAGTTTCTACCTTCTGTCTCTGAAGATTTCTGACAAGACAGATCCTTTTCGATGGCAATAATTTTTCTTAGGAAATGAAATTCTGAAAGATGTGTTAATCGCATTGTTTCAGCATTAGACTTCTTCATTAGTTATGTCAGAAAATTACCTTAGTTTAATAGGAGAGTACTTCACTATACTTCTGATATCCAGACTCCACATCCAGTAATGAAGAGATCATAACAGTGCTGAATATGAAATCTGAAGGATTCTGACAATCTGCATTTACTTTTCTAGAAAAAGAAAGAAGAAAGAATGTATGTTAATAGCCTTCAAAAAGGCAGGAGAGCAAAAAGGTATTTTTTACTTTACTTGAATAAATAACCTACTGAGAGTTTATTTTATTTTCCTTTTTTAATATTTTTTATATAATCAGACATTAATACATGAACTAAACATGAAACAGCCCAGGAAAATTATGTTTAAAATTGCTGCTCAGGTTACAAAGGCACCACGAAGGGCTCACATTTTGGTTTGTTCTGTTTTTATGAGTTTTTTTTATCATCTGCATTCCTCCCCTATGCTTTGGTACATCTCTGTAATTCACAGAAAATTATGTGTTATTTTCTCACTGGACTACTTTGTATATTACAAAGGATTATTACTTCTAGCTGTACACAATTAATTTTTCTTTCCTCAACAGCAGTCAGTTTCAAGCTTGGTCAGAATTTTGAACAAGCAAAAGCTGGAAAGATGAGAGAAAAAATTTAAATACTTCAGTGTACAGTGTAAACTCTGGTTTATCACAAAATACCAGACAACAAATTGCATCAACCAAAGCCTAAAACCAAAGCAGTTTTTCCCCTGCCTCATAAACGAGTAACAGTCGACAGCTCTGGAATGTGCACTCCTCTCCCATGAAAACATTTTTCCGCTCTGCCTTTTCCAAAACTCCAAAGTTCAAAGCTAAACTACTACATGTTATAAAAGAACAAATTTACCATGACACTTAAACAAAGACATGAGTCAGTGTATTCAGATTTCTTGAGGGAGGAAGGAGTTATGTTTCTTGTTAAGGCAAGGTTTGCAGTAAAGAAGTTATTTTTATAGTTTTATATATCTTCTTATAATTATTTATTCATGCAGATGTTCTGTTTTACTGCACAGTTAAAGCTGTAATTCATGCCCTTTTTGTAATGGATACATTAATTGAGGTTTACAACATTTCTCCTCAGAAAGCAAAATATTAATATCCTCACTAAACAAATGGGCAAATGCAATCACAGTAGGAAATTTGGTTCAGTATTATTTAACATATCCATGGCAGTCTGGGAACCTCAGCAGTTTTTCTTTGCTCTGAAGAGCGCTACTTGCGTTCTTGGGAATGGCATAAGCAAGGTGGCCAGCATGTATGTTAACAACAGAGACAAAATGAGGTGGCTGTGGACTGCTGTGGACAAAACAACCTCTATCTGGAATAAAAAGCATGCAATTTTGTGTCCTCTTAAATTTGAGATGTAGAACATAATAGATTAAGCAGCTGAATTGCTGTATGTAGTTTTCAAAGCTGTCTAGGAAACTTGGAACACCATTTCCATTTATTTGGAACAAGTGGCTGACTCATTTGTCTGCCTTGAAAAACCTCTACGACTGTTCCTGACTGGATTAAGATGAATATTCTGAAAGTCATTGCTCTTGTGAAACAGGAAAGGAGTACAGAAAGTCACAGAGCTAGTGTTAATACTGAGCCTCATTGAATGTAATATCGATTTGGAATATGATATAGGATGCAAACTTCTCCTAGGTACTGTAGCAGCTTTAAAATGTCCACTCTTTCAAGCAGATTGATGTGGCCAAGTCTTGTCCTTTGTGGATACAAAATTTGGGGGAGCTAGATCAAAGCTCTGTTATAGATTCAAACCTTTGACACTGAATGTTATATTCAGTAGGATGGAACCAAAATCAGAAAATTCTGAGCATGGAGAAAACTGACATATCAAACCGTATCCAACAGCCCTTGCACACCATCAGGATTCAGTTTTCCCTTATTAATATGTAAAGATTTATTACGTCATTCTTTAAAAGTAGTGTTTAGCTACAGCAGAGACAATATGCTCAAATTGAGGGGCACAATTTTTTTTCCTTCAAATGCAATTTATTTTTTTTTTCCCTAGCTGGTTGTTTTACCTATAGTCATAAGTTCTCTTTAACCTTTTTAAAATACTATCATATTTCACAGAGAGGTTTTAACGTAATTAATAAATGGGGTTTTAAAACTTTTAACTTTTTAAATGGGAATGTTTTAATTTTTTCATTTGTCTGTTTTAGAAGCCTTTAACCAACTGTACCATTGAATTTAATGTTGGTTATGAAGGAGATCATCTGTGGCAAGTAACATTTCTAATAAAGGAGAATGTTACAGTCAGTTTTGTTGGATACAGCCATGTCACACTGGTGACAATGGCTAGAAGCACCAGTCACCCAAAGAGGGGAAAATGCATTAAGTGGCCCACTGGGTAGATGAACCATGTTTTGATAACCTTTGGAATAAGGACAAAAGTGAACTCTGCTTGACTGACAATAAACTCATTTAATTTTCAGTCATCATGCATTAAACTTTCAAAGTTACTAAGAAAGCAACACCAGGATATAAATGTCACTGAGCAGTAGGGTGCAATTAAGAGGCACCTTGATAGAAAGAGAGCAGCTGCTTAGTAACAGGCCAGTGGTGGCTGTGCTGGCCTCCTGTGTGCAAACAAGGGTGAGAAGGGGCTCGCTCCCCGCTTTCCCTGGAGCCAAGCACAGGCCTCACCTATGAGAGCTGCTTTGTTTGGCTACATGGGCAATCCAGGCAGCAATGCCTTACATGTTCTGCACCAGTCAGAACCACAGTTTGGGCACACTTGGTACCAAACAGCACAGTAAGGATCACACAGGGCAAATATGTATTCCCTTGGCCCTTGCTTCCACCTCCCACATTATGCAAGTGAGCAGAGAAGGGACTTTCACTGGAGGTTGGGAAAACTGTGATTTATAACATTGGTGGCAGGTGGAACAGGGGAGACTGTGGGACCAAGGGAGCCAAGTATTTTAAGCATCTGTTATAGGCCTGTGCCAGATGCAGGATACCAGACAAGATGTGCCATTTGTCTGTTCTTGAATGGAATTTCCTATGTCCCTAATACCAAGCAAACTCTGTTTATTTATAATAGAACTACTTCTGGTTTTGTGGAGATGATATACAGCACATTTCATCTTTTTAGTTTCACAATGACATTTAAACACTTAAAATGCTATTTATTTAGCTGTGTAAATTCAGTCAGGAGGCTGTTTTGCTTTGTCATGAGTGAATCTGTAAAGGCTGGAAAACTACTCAGTTTAGGGAGGCTGCCTTGTGTAGTTTCCTGAAGTACAGTTTTCTCTAATGCTTGTCTGGGCTAAAAACGGGACTTGGGTTCTTACAAGATCTGTGTCAGGCAGTGATTTCAAGTGATCGTTTGCATGGGCAGAGAGAGAAGAATGATTTGGGAAATGCTGACTGTTCTCCCCTGACGGTGGATTCTCTTCCAATTCTAAGTGATTACATTCAATAAGTAATTCTAATAATTACCCAAAGGAATAAGCAGGAATTTCTAAGCAAAACATTTTCTCAGAATATGTAAATTCAAAACTACAGCTTCCTAGTGGAAATGCAAGTGTTAGTAGTAAAAGGAAATGTCTCCCAATTATGGAGCACATTTCTTGACAATCTTGACAGAAACACAGACTTCCCAGAGTAACAGCATCTCATCATGAGACTGGTTATCTCGAGTTGATTATCCTACTTTTAAGTCTCTGTGCTACCTTGTTAATACAAAAGACGTAAGGCACAAATTACACTTAAGACCAGGAAAAAAAGTCACTGCTGATATATACAGCTCAAAAAGCAAAATGGAACAGCCCTACTGTTCCAAGACTTGGACTCCAGAATAAGCCAATTGCACAGAAGGGTCCCTCTTCTGCATATCAACCTTGCTTACTGTCAGCATCCATCCTGTCACCACTGGAATTCCTGTTTGCTCTTTCTCCAAAGGCACATCAGGCTGGACTATCAAACCTTCCAGCCTTTTTCACTGGTCCTTTCTGGTACCTCTGCTCCAGTGTCACATCTCCCAGTCCTTTATCAGCAAGCTGTGTCCTGATTACCTTACTGCTCTCTGAACTAAGTCCTTCCTTTGAGGAAGATTTTGAGTTTATAGGAGGTGACACCCAAGACAGACTTCTTGACCTCAGTTGACCCTAGCTTTTATACTGAAATGCCTTGGTTTCTCTTGGACAGGAAAAGCGAATTTAAAATAAACAAAAATCTGCAAGATGGAAGAAGTGAAAAGTTGTAGTGACAAATTTACTAACAAAGCCCTAAGGCCCACAGTCCAACTAACCATAAACCAAGTTCCTCCAGTGATATTCCCTCTAACATTTTAGGTCACAACGTACATCAAAGCATGTGCAGTTAACTGCCTGCATAACTGTGCTTCATGAGTTCATCCCTTCCTGCCTCACTTCTGCTGTTTGTAAAGCTGAGGCTGTATTATTAGACTGGGGCAGTGCTCTGAAGTCCAGCTTCTGACAAGAGTTGTTACAATAATTACTGCAGCAGATGTCAGAATCAAGTGAAAGCAGCCATTCAACAAAGTACAAACCACAATCATCACTTATGTAGTGTGCTATTGCAGGTATAGAACCAGCAGAGCAGAAAAATGTTCACACTTGCTTCTAGATGTGATCCTCTGTTAGGAGAGTATCTCCCTCCCCCCTTCCCCCCTCCCCCAAAAAGGTTTTTCTAGTACTTTGCTGTTTTTAGCTGTAGCTAGAAAAGATACAGCTGCATTTTTTGGCTTATACAGCTTGAACTCAACATTCAGCAACAGCTTAGTCTGAGCTGTTTCACAAAACTATTTTCCTGTAAACATTTTCATTCAATAGTTACCATGTAATATCTGTGCTCCCTTAAAACATACTAGTGACTGGGTGCCTTATCTTCATATTGCCAGACTGGTCAGATACTTGGGAGGTGGTCTGAAAGCTGAGAACAGAGGCCAGACAGACAGCATTTAATGAAAGCTGGATTCTGACATGGAGTCCTGTGATAGACAGTCCAACAAGCTGCTCCTGAGTGACACAGAGAGCAGCATCTCAATTGGCAGCTGAATGAATACAGTCAGTTTGAAGAATTTTTAAGTCAGCCTTTAGCTCATAGCTTTGGAAACTGTCATTTGCAAACAGACCCCACACAAACAGGGCATAAAATAGAGGATCCAGGCTGGGGCTTGGGGGTTTTGCACACATTTTCACTTTCAGGTACTCTGGTCCTTGCTTGAAGTTCAGGAAAATCATAAATGTAGCTAAATCATACAGTGTAGAGAGGCTGCTTTAAGGAGGCTGCTGCTTCCCACAGAGGTAAAGTCCGGCCAAGAACAGCATGTGTTTCCTCCTCTGCATCTAGCACAACTGCAGCTAAGTGGTTGCTTATGTTCAAAAATGAATGAAATATTCAATGAAAACTAGAATCTTCACTAACACAATCACTGCTTCTTAGTCGTCACACAAAATAGAGTTTCTTGCCCAAGCGTGCCTGGCTCTCTAAGAATAATGGAGACAGGACAGTGTTTGGATAGCTGCTGCTTTTTCTGAAGAGTGGGAAGGGTGTGCCTGTTTTGGGGGCATGTTCACAAAGGTTTTAGTCCAGAAAGAGGTACATCTGGAAAGAGCATGAACCAGGTTGCCAGACACTGGCACTGCTGTTAGAAATAATCCTTTCTCAGGAAAATACCAAATGTGGCTGTCTGGATTGCCCACAAGTATCCGGGCATTTTTCTTGGCAGACTGGTGGCTGTTTGGCATTTTGATTGCTGCCTCAACTAGTGTCTAATTCTTTCTCTGCTGAAGATGGAAGAATACACTTGTGGTTAAATCACTGGTCTAGGGATTAGGCAAAGTGGTTCTGCTCAGATTTTAGTCTGCATCCTTGGCCAGGTCACTTGAGAATTTTGAGAAGCGGTCAGCACCCACAAACGGGGTAAGATTTTTCAAAAGCTTTCTGCCTCCACTGAAGCAGTGGCCAGAGGATCAAAGGAACTTCTTAGAAAATGTCTGCAAGTGTCATTGTGAGAGCTACTGGGTGCTGATCACTTGTGAAAATCTGTTTCTCATTGAGGTGCCCAGATGGGAATCAAGCTCTCCATCTAGCTCCCACCATGATGGGAACACACTTGAGAATCTGGCTAGGAGCAATCTCTTGAAATCCTATACCAGCAACTTTCTCTGCGCCTCAATTTCCTCTAAAACGAGAGTGATGTTGCCAGGGTGCTTGTAAGGATAAATTTATTAACCTGCTGTGTGTGAGGTTCTTGGATGCTTCTAAAGCCAGGAAAGGGAGGTGAAGCATAGTGTCTTTCCAGACATACCAATCATCTGTGTAAACAGGACTGTGCTAAAGTGACTAGAGCAAGAGTCCAGGAATAAGCTTTGCTCTGCGTACAATTTACAAGCCTTCAAGTTCAGGAGCTCCTGCTTTTTGTTTGTCTCAAACCCTTGATCACAAGATGGGGCTTCACCATGCTAGGGGGTGTAACATACAGATCAAAAGAATTCAGCCTTAAAAACCTTTGTGCTGAACAAAGCAGGGCCAGGAGAATACATTGTAAAGAAATGATGAAGCTGTTCCATTTCAGCTGTTTGCCTTCTGAACTCCCTCCTGTTGAGTACAGTAGTTTTATCATTTTCTTTCCTCACATAATATTTCTTTCCTCACATCCCACCCAAGTGTTTGGTATTTTTGTGGGGAGTTCTGAGGGTTTATTTTAACTCTACAGGACTGGTTACTCTTATACTAGATACCATATGCAGTAGTATCTTTTGTAGTTTGGGTTTTTGGATTTTAAGATCCAAGAACATTAACTAAAAATGGAATTTTTTTTTTCTTATTTTCTTTTTTAAATTACAACAGCTTCAGTTTTGCCTCCAGATGTGGAAATCTGAAAGGTCCTGAACCTCCTGCAGTGTGTGCTGGAGCAGCCTTCCTTCACATGATGTGACATTTTCTTTCCAGCTGAGAGCAGAGTCCCCCATGCATCCCCCTTCATTTTTGGCCTTCCAGCACCATCTGTGCGAGCTAATGCCGCCCAGATCCTTCTCCAAGGGGCACCGAGGGCTGGCACGCAGAAACAAAGCCCCGGGGCTGGATCTCCGAAACCCAAGAAACCTCAAATGCATTGTGTTTCCATAAATGCTCCTCAGCTGACTGGGCTGTGGGGAGTTTCTGCTCTCCTCAACCCTCTCCTTTGGGAGTGGGAGGCGCAGGTCGCAAATGAGTTTTCTGACCGCCCCTGGGCAGAAATGGCGCTGCCGTCGGAGCGTGAGGGAAGCACAGCCACCACGGGAGGTGAGAGCTGCTCCGGGGCCAGCGGGCCTAGCCTGACACGGCCCCCGAGGCAGGGCCCTGCTTGGGCCGGCCCTGCCCTCAGCACAGCCCGGTGAGGGCGAGGTGTCGCCACCCCGCCGGGCCTTGGCAGCTTTCCTCAGGAACGGCAGGTAATGGCCGCGGAGCAGGGTGGAGCCCTCAGGGTGCCCTTGGCTTGGTTCTGCTTTAGACTGCAACACCAAGCGTGGAATATGTAACATTTTATTAGAAATCATGCTCTTTAATGTTTGATCTTTGTATACTTACAAGCCTAATCAACAACGTGATAAATGAACTTATGAATAAAAATTCGTAAAAGCCTAAATAAATATATCTGTAATTATAATAATATAAGAAAATATAAAATATAGTGTGGCCAAGGATTCCTCCCTAGATCCAGCCGCGAATACCCATTCAAGAGATAACAATTGTAGCACCCGGATAACGATCCTAGCCGGTGCCCATCAACCTAAGAGAATAAGCAGGACACGGGCCATCAGGCTGGACAAAGAAACAAGCCCGGACGAGATACTCATCACCGGACCTGAACACCCCGCCTTGCAAGCCACAGTTGGAGAAGCAATCAAACTAGATAGAGAGAGAAGCCCAGCCGAGATATTCATCGGCTCCAACCTGGACCCAACCACTCCTGATGGCACAACCCAAGATGAAATCAAGGAACACCCAGGACCTTTTTACATGTGAGGAGACTCAGCCCAAACGTCTATTGATTCAGTTCCTCAATGCCAGGAAATCCATTCAACCAACCATCAAGGATCCTTGGTGAATGGTGCTTGCTTAGAATTTAGCCTCAGGACACAAAACCCCTATAAAAACCCAGGACAGAGAACCCTCGATCGTGAATTTGAGAAAACCTATACCTTTGGGTATAGACCCCTATCCACCCAGCGCTGTGCTGATTTATTTTATAGTAGTTTTTTTCCTTTCGTTATTTGTTTTATTGAAATTGTTTTATAATAAATTGTTTTCATATTTAACCTCATTTTGCCTTCGCATTTATAACAACAAGAAAGGAGATTTAATCCGCAAAACAGCAGCTAACAAGCAAGCTCTAAGTGATAGCCAAGAGGTAGAATAACTAATTAGTTGTTGGTAGAATTGCCTGGTCAAGGTTTAGGCCTTGATGTTAAGGTTTAGGCCTTCATACGCTTCTGTCATCTTAGACCTGGGCTGAGGTTAACAAAGCTGGGAAGAAGGATGCCCACTGATAGTGGACACAAAGAATGCAGAATGAAGAGAATGCAGACACAAACTCCTGCTATCTTGATAGCTTTTGGGCATTAGGTATACAACATTTCATGTTTTCCTGAAGCTCTCTCAACTTATAAGCAGTTGATAGAGCAGAACTATTTCTCCTCATCATGTCTGGTGGCAGAGAAAGAGAAGCCAGGAAGGGAGGGTTCCTGCACCCTGAGCTGAGGTTTGTCATGCCGAATGCCCCCAGAAAGTGCCACGTTACCTCCTCAGTCTCCTTCAGGCTTGGGGGGAATTGCAGGAGCAACTCTCAGTCTCAGCTGTGGTCATTGTTTTGGAGGCGTGTGCGTGTCATGAATGTCCGTCAACCTAAAATTCCAGTTCTTGAAACGTGCTTGACAAGTGAAGCATTGAAAATATAATACATTTCTGTTTACTTATTTTTGAAATACTTATTTTCATGAGATAAGCAGTTACTAGAAAGTTCGAAGCACACGTAGCAGAGAAAATGCCTTTCAGCAGTCATAAATTTAATTTATTTTGCTTGTCAGTCCTTTTGTATTGAGCTCTTGGCAGTCTTTAACATGGAAGTGAGAGATGTGATGTTGAAAATAGGGTATTTCGAAGAACAATATAAAATATTCATTGTAAGTGAATTCTGAACTCAGTGAAAGCAGTTTTTGTTCTTGAAATTTGAATCAAAGAGCTATCTTGTCCTGACTGTGGAACAGAAATACTCCATAAGAATCACCTTCCAGAATTAGCCACCACCGCTTGGATTTTAGTGGTGCAGCTAGTTGCTTAAGAGCAATCTAAAATCAAAATGGAATAAAGGTGACATTACAAAACATACCTGAAATGAATATATTTCCTTCAAACTGCAATTTTAAAGCCATCTGATAATTCTATTCCAGTGAATAAGAAAGAAAATAAATTACTCCTGTAAATTTACTCTTTAATCAAGTATGATGACTGAATGCTAAACATACGGTTTTCTGTATGAACAATGTTTTTAGCTGAGACTAGTAATGCAATCTTAGGGAACAATCCTGAAATGTCTTCCATATTTCTTGATGTAGTAAGTTATGCTCAGATACCCAAAAGATAATAATTATCTGTCAGAGTTCGTAAGCATAAAAACTTTAAA
This sequence comes from Parus major, assembly GCF_001522545.3. Classification (NCBI taxonomy): domain Eukaryota; kingdom Metazoa; phylum Chordata; class Aves; order Passeriformes; family Paridae; genus Parus; species Parus major. The sequence continues at coordinate 93,854,663 of NC_031768.1, forward strand.
AAAAACATCCTTTCAGTGACAGCTTGGATGCATAGACATCCTAAATTCTGGAAGGGTGGTTGAACTGGAGGAGAGCAGGAATTCCTGTAACAGACACAGAATGGCCAACTATGGCACCACTTTTTTCTGTGGAAGACAGGAAGTGCTGCTGTGTCTGCACCTATAGGAACATCCAGCAGAACAGTTCAGAGCTCTCACTGTCTGGCTTTGCATGCAACTTGTGTGTACTGCAGGAACCCAGTGCATCATGAACACCTTCAGCCTTCACTGCAGCATTATTTTTTGAGCTATCCATCCATAAGGCTGGGATAAGATGGGACAGAATCCTTCCAGTTGTTAATTCAGTTAGGGAATTGCTACTTAATAAATAGTCTGGGTAGCTCTTCCGAAATATCATTCAGTTTGTGATTACAAATTAAAGTACTGAGGCTTGTCCAGTAATCTACAGCAGCATATCACCAAGTGTACCCACAATAAATGCAGCAGTCCTGCAATATCTTCAATTAGAGCCTAATAATGATTACAGGCGTTTTTGAAAGCATAGCTGGATTTTGCTAAGCTCTACCCACCTTCAGCAAAAGTCTGTCCATTCACTGTAAGGCTTGTGTTCTGTTTCAGTGTTCTATTTTTTTTTAACCAGAACTTGGCTTTGATCCTTTAAATCCTTCTCCCTATCAACTTAGCAACCACAGAGGCAGTTTATTACTGAAAAGAAATCTAAGAATCAGTTTTGGCCAGCATTGTCTTGGAAAGTTCATTTTATTAACACGGTTTTGGTTTTATTTCAAAAACACTTTGACAAGCACTGACATTTTTGGAATCAGTAAAGCACAAGAGACTTACTCCTAAAGGCCTAAGCTTTGCATTTTTCTGCAAACAATGTGACGTGCTACTATGGTAAATTCAATTCAAGCCACTGACTGAAAGGAAACAAGTACTGAATGTTGTAATTTTTTTTTCCCCTTCATTTTCTAAAATATGTTTTGCATGAATGCTAGTGCTTGTGAGATATACTTCCATAACTGCTCTTTGCTTATTTGCTTTTCATCTATAGTGCAGGTGGCAGATCTATCAATGCTGGCAACATAAACTTTCCTCACACGCCTGCTTTTATTGCTCAGCTTTGACCTAAACCAACTACCTCTTGACTTTTTGCTGAGATTTGCCAACAGGGGTCCCAGTTGTGTGTTTTACATTAATATCCATCAACTGAGAGTTCAACTAAGATCACCTACTTCATTTAAAAAGGAATAGTAGGAAATATCTGAACCCTTTTTTTTTGTTGTTGCTGCTTTTCTTTAAGGCAAGCTGAAAGAGAATTTCTGGTCTCCAAACTACATAAAGACTCTTGTTCTGATACTGTGTATTCCCTGGAACTTCATGTGTGGTGGGAAGAACGGAAGGGCAAAACAGAGGTGAGTTATGTGCTGGCATAAGCAGAGTTGACTGCTAGATTTCTTTAGTGGTAAATTGATTATCTTTGGTTTGTGTGTTCCTGGGGCTGTGCCATCTTCCATTCTGTCCTTTTGAAAACTATGTTGAGTGAGAGGCAAAGTAAGCATCTCCATTCCAGAAAATATTTATTACATACATGCGTTGTTGCTTCACAGAATAAGAGTAGGTTTTGTTAGAACCTTTCCATAATTTTCTGTTGCAAAAATGGTCAAATGCTTTGGTTGGAGTTTCCTATATGCAAATCCAGTGTGCTACTGTCAACCTCTTACTTTCAGAGTGAAGAATGCAGCAGTATGTTGGTCTGGGAAGAGTGATTGCTTTTTTAGTTAGCAGGAAACATATGCTGCAGATGTTTCAAAGTTCTGGCTTTAAATATATACCTTTGATATCTACCTAGTTAAACTGTTAGTTTTGACTCATTCTCCCTTTAATGGGATAGCTTTTATGTATCCTATATGTTGCCACGATAGATTCCTAGGAGCTGAAGTAAACTGGCATAGCTGATCCAGGAGTTTGTGATTTTTAGTGCTGTGGATATTTTTTTAAAACAAAAACTTTCTGAAGTTTGCAGTACACTTTTTTTTTTTTTTCTCAGCTTTATTTCAAAGCGACTGCATGAAGTGTATGACCTGTTTCTCCAGTAGTGTAACCAGGTTATATAGGCCTTTTCCTACAGGAATGGAAAAGAAGTAGTTAGGTTCTTTTTCTATTTTGTTTTGCTGAGGGGTTTTTGTTAGTTTTGGTTTGGTTTTTACCAAGGTTGGAGTGTTCTTTTTGGTACCATTTACTTCTTACTTGCAAATGTGGAGTTCTCAGAAGCTGACATTTTGAAGTGTTACACTTCAGGGCTGCCAAGAATATTTGCGCTAACTGCCCAGATGTCTCTAAAATGAGTGTAATGAGCACACACGCACATTTGTCTTGAAGAGGTGGAAAAAGCAAGGTGTGGATATGATGCAGAACAGAAGGATACCTTAGCTGTGTAGAATTATGCATGGCATAGCTTCTAGCATGCTTCTCAAATCCAGAGGGGGAAGTTTCTTACCTACCAGGAAGTCCATATTATTTTTGAGTGCCCTCATGTTGAACTCAGTGTGGTTGTTGATGAGACCCCATAAAGAATGATGTCCACAGACGTGCACAGACACCACAGTCATCAGTTCACCACAGGCTCACAGCACTGGGAATAGAACTTCAGACCTTCGCCTCCGCAAACACAGCTGCTCATCTGGCCTGGGCTTTGTAGCCAGCAGAGGGAACTGATAAACACTCTCATCAGGCTGCTTTATGTGTTTTTTTATAACCAAGAGAGGGCACTGATTCTCACTCCCTTTTGAAAAGGATCCATTTAATACCACCCCTCAACACTTTCACCTGCCATTCATAAGCAACAAACTTATATTTATCTTGCTTTTGCTAAAAAATATGGACTTGCATGAAGTTTTAATCACCTAAAAAGGTCCCAGGACTCCATAGTGGTATTAATTCCCTGCAGTGCAATTATGAGACTTTAAATTCATTACACATCAAGACAATTACAGAAACACATCCAACATTTCAGGAGTGCAGGGAGAGCAAGCAGAATTGTTTACTGGTGACTACAGAGAATAGGCACAGTTATTGCTCAAGATCTAAAAAAGGCTTCAGAACCAGGAGTCATCATTATCTTTTTAAACATATATAGATCCAAAACTTTTGCTGGGATTTCTGTTTGCAGAGGGAAAACCACAAAAAAGGCAAAAACACTTGCACAAAACTCGAGAAAGTGTAAGTGGCAAAAATAAGGAACTTTTGTACAGTTAAATACAGCTGTTTGCTGGGTTTTTTTTGTTAACAGGCAGAACAAACCACCTCTAATGTTTTTGTCTTGTCTTGTTCTTCACTATATTATCTCCATTGAACAATTGCTCTTTTAGAAATATGACAGTAGTGAAAATTAAAAATTATCTCCCTGTAGAAGGAAAGAACCCACAGCCTACAATAACTGGAAGGCAAAAGAAAGGAAAGTATAGGGATAAATTTAAGCCCAAGAGATAAAACTTAATCTTACCTCCCCTGAGATACATAGACAGACATAGAATAAGTGGGCAGAAAATTCTGCCATGCAGATATGCTCATAGATAGATAAAAATTGTTTTCTGTGGCAGATAGTGAGATGACCATTAGTGGTTCCTTTTCTGGTCCTCCAGTCGCCTCTCATGTTTGCTACTTTATCTATGAACAATGCATGCTTAGCAGTAATGTTTAAATTAAAAGAGTAAGAGACAAGGTCTCCATTGCTAGGGTAATAACTCTGGAAATTGAGCACTGGAATGTGTTGGGGTTTTATTTATTTATTTATTTGGTTTTGGTTTTGTTTTGTTGGTTTTGAGGGTTTTTTTGAAATGCAGTATTTGCAAGGCCACAGGAGCAATTATGAATCTCTACCCTCATAAATTAACTTGAGGGCTAAAAACTAGAGGGAAAGGACAAAGCTGGTGGTTGGGGCTTTGGTTTTTCTTTGTTTGCTTGCTTGTTTGTTTGTTTTAATGGGTATGAAATTATATTCTATATGTTTATAGAAGTGGCACATAATAATGAATGTAGAAAAGAAAGGAAGATTAATATCAATGCCCCCTACAAGATCCTTTCAGTAATTTTGCTTAAGCCCTATGAGCTTCTCTTTGAGCTCTTTACTGCTGCTTAGTTACCAAAACCGAGTTCTGAGTTGCCCATCATTTCTGGTCCATGGCAGTGGATCTCTGCTTCTTCAGCCTGCCAAGACTGGGCTGGTCTCCTTTAACCACAGAGTGTAAGGAAGAGATGAGCACTTGCTTATTTGTTTAATTGTTTATTTACACCCTTCAAGAATGATTTATTTGTAAATCCTGTGAAGGGGTTTGTTAAGGGTTTCACAGGAAGTTTGAAAGTGTTAGGAGTAAATGACCTCTCTCAAGATTTGTCACTGGAATTCTCCCTGCTGTTCAGCCCTAAAGAGTCATGCAAAGATAGAGCAGCTAGAAAGGGGTGGACTTCATAAGGCTGAATACAAAATGAAGTGTGGGATTAGTGCTGGCCTGGAAACCAGAGGAGCTAAATCTGACACTCTACCAGGAATTTTCACTGTGACCTTGCGTAAAATATTTTATATATTTAGTGACAGCAGGGGCAGAGGAAAACATAATCTCTCCCTACAGAGAGGTGTGAAAATAAATTCCTGAAGGTAAGAAGTTCTCCCAAGCAGTGGCAGTGGCAGAACTATGCATAGATAAGCAGACAGTGAGTGATATGTTTATCCTCTGTTTCTATGTATCTAGTCTAGCACTTTAGACAGCACTGGGAATTACACTAGTGGCTTAAGTAGATATTACTGCCCTAAATAAACAACCTAAAAAACCTATGCATAACTGCCAGGAAAAGTGGCTTAGCATCCCTGCTTAACACTTAACTGGTCTGTAGCTGAAAAAATTAATACAGTCTCTTTACCTTTATTATTTTTAAACATTATGATCATTACTAGAAAAATCTGAATTCCTTGATCTCCCAGTGAGTCCCTTTTTTTTTTTTTCCCTTTAATTCTGGTTGTAGCATTACTTTAAAATTTCGGCATTTTTACTTTAGTATCAGTGTGCTTTGACCTTGTTAAAAGGAGTTTCAGGTGATCACAGAGGTCAATAAATGCATTCCTAGTCATCTGAGTTCTCTTGGAGAACTGCTGGGTGCAGTTTCCCTTCATCCCTTGCTGCAAAGTGATGGTAAGCTGAATTATCTACTCAGCCTAAGAGAGAAACTGCTCAGAGGAGATTCTGATCTAAATTAGATGCATTCCTTTGAATAGAGTTTTCTTAATATGTCCTGCAATCCATTTTTCAAATGCCAAAACATTACATTTCACAGCAGGCTTTAATAAAAGGCATTTTGCTATATATACATTTCCTGTGACAAATGCATTATTTTTTTTCCATGAAATTTACTCTATTAAAAATTCTGATTTATCTGATAAAGTTCTGTGTGAACAAATGAGGCTTTACTGCTACACTGTAGACCTAAATTCTGTATGCATTGAACTTTAAATCACATATCTTGTTGTGTTTTACAACAGGAGTGTTTTTGGAAAGGGGAGGCTTGCTGTTAAAATCAGATGTTAACTAAGAAATAAAATTTTGCAGCTCAGAGTTAATGCCAGCCATGAGGAAAACCATTGGGTCCTCTTCCTGTCTTCTGTGGGCAATTTATATTAATTACCTGGATGCAAAAATAGTTTTACTGTAAGTTTGTTATAGAAAGCACTGTACTTTGGTTTTTAAATAGCTCAGTTTATTTGAGTTTTGGATTTTTGTTGTTAGGGTTTCTTTTAAAGATGCTTATGTAATCTTTCAGGCAAATAGCTGAAGGCAGTGTTTTTATTTCCCCACTAGTTAGAATAGATAACATATAAAATCAGAAAAAATATTAGATACAGTATGCAGAAAAGGGAGCAAAGTTCTGCTGTTACACAGTGCTATAACTTAAAATATTGCAGCTAATGTGAGTACAGTTATATATGGACATAATTCTTTCCTAAAGAAGATTTTCTGTTTGTGAAAGACCAAAAAAGACTCAGTTTAGAAAGAGAATTGGACATTAGGAAAAAAATATTACTATTTAACTGAAGAATGTATTATGTATTTATAGGCAGCATTAACTGCTTGCTTTTGGTAGCTCATGCTTTCCCTCCTCTCTGAGCACTGGAGAGAGGCATTGTAGGATTAGGATTTCTGTGATGGAATTTCTTCAAACAGGTGACTGTGTGTTAAAAGTGCACTGACTCACACAATGTGAAAAACTGCTACTGGTCACTAATAGATTCATCTCTGTGAGGATGGACAGATGCATGGATGGGAATGCAAATATTGTTTTGGAACCACTTTTAAATGTTTTAACTGTTCAGTAGCTGTCTCTGAGGCACTTAACTATTCCTTCCTCTAATACTAGAAATGCCTATGTAGGAAAACTGCAGATAAAATAGAAACAAGCTAATCTAAAAATTTCATAAAGACACAAGGTCTGTTGTTCCAAGAAACAGAACTTTGTTTCTAAAATATCTACTTTAAGCATGTTTGGTACAAGATAATGAATTCCATCAGTCTTATTGCTGTGCTTCTGTGAGGGCTTAAGTTCCATCACACTTTTTTTAAAGGCAATGAAACCTGTGAAGATGCACTTCAGTCCCAAGATTGTCTCAATTTGGCTAGTAAATGATATTAGCAATAAATTCCAGTTCCTTCCTTAAATTAACAGTAAGCTTTTTTTTTTTTTTTTTTTTCCCTCAAACAGAATTTAAGGAAGCTTTACAGTGATTTTTTTTTTTTTCATAACTTTGACTGGACTGAGAAGGAGACTATTAAGAGGGATAATAAATTGTTTAATTGGTCTGGGTATACTAATCTCTTCAAAACCAATCAGAAAGGGAGAGACCTTTTCCCAGCCACAGTGTTTCTCAGCAAGATCTGTTTTTATTTCACTGCTAAAACAACAGACTGTTACTAACTTAAATGTCAGATGACACTACATCTGAAAAAAAAAAAAAAAAAAAAAAAAAGGCGGGGGGGAGCCAGCACCACCCAGCAAGGCAGTGCTAGAGTTCACATTAAGACTTCCTCACAATAGCTGGTTAAAACAGAAACCTGAAGTAGCAGTAATCTTACCTTGAGTACACAAGATCCAAGGAGAGAAGATCACTGGCTCAAAACAGTGGAGGACTGAGAAAGTGCTCTGATCTGCTGCTGGTAGCATGCACTTGGCTTTTATGTGCAGGTGGGAGGAGCTGCTCCCTACGGTAGGTGGGCAGTGAGGATAGCAGGCAGACAGCCTTCAGAAGGCATTGTACAGTAGGATTTTGCTCTTTGGGGACAGAGAGAGGGAGGAAAAGCAAGTCGGATGGCATATACATGAGAACAGTGTTGGATTTATTTGCTGGTTGTTTTTTGGGTTTTTTTTGTTTTTTTTTTTTCTGTAAATTTGTAGTTAAGTAAGGATTTTCTACTGTATTTATTTTTCTAAATCTGATTCTCTAAGTTATTCCAGTTGCAGTGCTTCTAGGTCTCACTTTGTCTATTGGAAGGATTTTTGTGGCAGTGAGTTACTAATGCAAAGTCTTTATCAGAAAGGTCAGTGTTTCCCTTTCTGAAAAGGGATAGCTATGAAGAATCAGACCCACGATCTTTGAAGTTGTCTATTTTCTCAAGGATTGAACTTTCTTTATATTCCAAATGTCTACTAGATTCCAGCTCCGGAACCCTCCAAAGTTGCTGTTTTGCTGAGCTACACAGCTTTTTCTTGACGCAGCTGTAACATGTTCCATCTACACACTGACTTTCTAGCAGTTTAGTTTAGAGCAATTTTATTGTTCACTGTGTCTGAGTTCTAAACAATTTTCCCAAATGGTATTCTCAAAAGGCAAATGTAGCCAAAAAGACAAACCAGTAGGAATATGCATTCCTGGTGGTTTCTGTGTAAAATCATTCATTGTTCATTTTAACTCATTCATTACTTTCCACTCAGAAGAGTGGATGGCACAGATTCCAGAATCTGGCTCCTGCAGGTGAAACAGTTGTACCCATCTCAAATATATTAATTCTCTATTTATGTATCTTCCTGCATGAGCTATCTGGGCCTCTATTATTTTCCATAATACACGAGTAAAACCTGTGTCATATTGGAACATAAAATGGGTGGAGAAAGCTGGAAAGATAGAACAGGAAGGGGAGAACAGTAGTGTGCAATTAAGGGGATGTCTAGAGGTGCATCCTGACTTAAAATCTGCAAAGGACCAGGTAGAAAAATGAAGAAGTATCAGGAGTTTCTTTGTTACTGAGTTGAGATAAATTTGTAGCAGAGCTTGTGGAGATATGATATCTACTACTTCTTTTACAAAAGGGCCAAACTGATCACTGGTTAAGGAGTTATGAGCTACTTTTTTTTTATAAAAAAAGCAGTACGAGTGAATTGATCAGAACATAGTGAGTTGCATACAACTTTATTTAGTCTTGTCTTTTTAGAAAAAGGCTTACAAATCAAGCACCCATCAACTTGGATGACAGTGTTATGTGGCAAAAGAAGTTGCATAACCCTGGTGATGTAGCCTCTGAGATTTGGAATTGTCAATCTGAAAAAGACTGGTTTAATTACTAATATTTCTCACAGGTATTTCTTTGCTGTTGGCTAGAGCATTTTCTACATTATTGCAACTAATTGGGAAATGAATTCAAGCTATTTTGTTATTTCTGCAGCACTCAAAGTATTTTTACAGTTCTTATTAAGAAATGAATTTCTGGTGTGATTACAGCATGCTTTTAGGAAGGCTACACAAAGTAATTATAACATGGGAATAGGGAAAGAAAGTACAACTTACTGCAATAAGTTTGTGTATTTAGTTCAGTTATGGCACCTGGTAGTGGTTCAACTGACTAAATGATGCGTGTAAAATGGAATTCTACTCAGCTAGCATCTAAATAATCAGATGATTTTGTACTTAGACAAATCTAGGTTGAGATTTTCAGAAATTAGAAAGTAAATAGGCACCCATGTCCTTATTTGATGATAAAAGTGCTCTGCTGTCTCAAAATTGCTGAGCTTTCTGTTGGTCCCTTCTAAAATCAGTGGACGCTTCTATAAACTCAATACCTTAAAGAGATCAAGTTCTGTTTTTTTATTTTCTTGGGAACAAAAGTTAGAATGCAAAGTTTGTATGCTGGTATATTTTTTGTTTGTTTTTTTGACCATAAGCTTCATGTGCTAAGCACCACTTCAATTCTCATGAGTGAGTCAGTACTCCTCCCTACTGCATGGGTTTTGTGCACTGATCATGTGTCCTACTGTACTGCAGACTCAAGGATAGCCTTACCTTTTTATAGTTCTAGAAGACAATAATTAAAGTTTTTTCTTAGTTCCTTCCTTTGGGGAATCTTAAAGTACTTTACAAGTGTTAAATAGACCTACCAACACATTACATGGGTAAAAAGTATTAGACCTATATTAATGATTATTAAAGCACCACCATGATGCAATTATATGGAAGATTCCTGATGAGGTTACAACATTATGCAGAGACTGCACAAAATTATTAATATTCATTCCCTGAGTTGGAAGGGACTCACAAGGATCATTAAAGACCAACTCCTGGCTCTGCACAGGACACCCCAAGAATCACACCATGTGCCTGAGAGCATTGTCCAAACACTCCTTAAAGTCTCTCAAGCTTGGTACTGTGACCACTTCCCTGGGGAGCCTGTTCCAGGGCCCAGCCGCCCTCTGGGTGAAGAACCTTTTCCCGATATCCAACCTAAACCTCCCCTGGCACAGCTTTAGGCCATTCTCTTGACTCCTGTCACTGATCACCACAGAGAAGAGACCAGTTCCTTCCCCTGCACATCCCCTTCTGAGAAAACTCCCCTCAGTCTTCTCCAGGCTGAACAGACCAAATGACCTCAGCTGCTCCTCACATGGCTTCCGTTCAAGGCCCTTCACCTTCATCACCCTCCCCTGGAAGCTCTCTGACAGATTTGTATCCTTCTTACATTGTGGCACCCAAAGCTGCCCCCAGCACTCGAGGTGAGGCTGTCCCAGCTCAGAGCAGAGCAGGACAATCCCCTCCCCTGCCTGCCTGTGATGCTGTGCCTGATGCCCCCAGGACAGGGTTGGCCCTCCTGGCTCCAGGGTGCTGCTGACTCAGATTCAACTTCCCATAGACCAGGACCCCAGGGATCCCTTTCCACAGGGCTGCTTTCCAGCCTCTTGTTCCCCAATCTGTATACACACCCATGGCTGCCCTGTCCTGGGACCTGTGGGTTTCTGGTCACTGCAGCACTTATCTTCCCTGATGAGACTTTTAGTCAAAATATCCGTGGGAAACTTGAATCAGGTCATCATATGATCAACTGGATTTCAGGGCACACTGCCAGGCTGGACAGTAAATTCAGTGGACACATGGCAGGAAGGGTTGTCATGTTCCTATGACCAGGAGTGATGTCCAAAATTTCAGTTTCCATCTGCCTTTTAAAAATAAAGCTACTTTTTCAATATGACCCTCCAGTGCTCTAGCCCTCTTACTATATTCTTGCCTCAAAATACCTAGATTGGTTTGCCATGAGCTTCAAAGAATTGTTTGAGACAGCCTGTCCTTTCCAAAATCTGTATCAGGTGCTTATAGGGCTACACCCATAGTGCAGAACAGAACTGCTAGTAAGGGAGTCAGTTTCATGAAGTACTCAAACTGGGATAGATGGTTTTATCACACTTTTGAGAATAATGCACATTTTCTTTTCAGTGAGTCTTCTATAAATTTATTTAGTAGTAGAGACTTCTATTAAATTAAATTAGTTCTGGCATACAAGGTATATGGCAAAGAGCAATTATGAAAAGAAGTGGCATCATCCTTAAGAGACAGATTAAAACTATAGCTGTACAACTGACATGTATTTCACTCTAGGTCTTTTAAAAGAAAATGAGCCAAAATTCCTGCATTTGTTCTGTAAAAGAATTGATTACTCCCAGTTTTCCCCAAGTGTGCCAGAGCTAAAATACTGTGTTGGTAGTGGAGAGAATAACCATGGATGGACTGGGAGGCTGAACCTTTGGAAATCAATGACCATTTATGTATCACCACAGCAAAATAGGTGGCTACTTGCTGTTTGGCAATATTATCAAAGAAGGAGAGTCCCCAGTTAGATAGCATGGTGATGGCAGAAGATTAGCTATCAAGGTAAAGGTGTCAACATTGTTTTTAAACACAACCCAAAAAGTATTAGTAGGAGACCTCCTAACATAAAGTGGGATAATACAGGCAACAGCAGCCTTGTGAGGTAAAAGGTAACACTTCCAGATTTCAGCTATAAATGTAAAAAATTCATGATTCAGGAAAGAGGAAAACATTTCAGGGTTTTGTTTTGATGGTTGTTAATAGAAAAATATTCTGAACAGCCTACAGGTAAATTTCTGTTACCCTATGCAACCCTCGTGTAAATATATTCTTCTTTTCATCTTACTTGAGTGTAGGACTGTAGGACCACAGACACAAACAATGTCTCAATTTCACCAGTGGTATATTTTATTAACCTGTGGTTTCAGGCAACATTCTGTCTTCTGTCATGCTTCCCGTCATTGTAAGTTTTATTCAAAGTCTTTCCAGCAAGTTTGCCTTTTAAAGAATTAAATGTGACAGTGTTGCAGTTTTTATAGAGTATTGTTGGCTGGTGGCTTTTTTTTAATAGTAGATTCATAAACTTAGAGGAGAGAGTAATGGGAAAGAGTGAACAGTTCTGAAGTTTTCTCTGCATGATACTGAGAATCTGTCTGATACTGCCTTTCACATTTGTATCTGTAGATTAGTGCCAGTCAGATGGTCTGGCTACAAAACCACTGTATGCCATCCAGTGTAGGTTACAAAATCAGGATATCTTTTGAAAATGCAGATCTTGTAGATGAGCAAAGATCCAGGGCCTGACTGCCTGTCAGCCTGTCTGTGGAGAAAGCACATGTCTACCTCAAACAATGTTTGTTCCAGTATTACAAAGTTCATTCTTTAGCATGTCACCTGATAGAGGCAGAATTGAAAAAAGAAAAATAATTGATACAGACATACTGTAGCTGTAACTAATGCCATTTGGTATGTCTTGACTGTGTTGATTCTGTTATAATGTCCATCAGTGAAAAGGGAATGCAGTCCAAAGCTGTTAGTATGAATCAATCCAGCCTACAAATGCATCATTTATCTCCTGTATTTACTGAATTCCTTTATCTGTGTGTCAGCTCTGGAATTTCCACTGAGATTCTCTAGCTGATGTTGATGCTTGCCACACCAAAACGGGAAAAAAGATAACTTTTTTTTTTTTTTTGATGGGGCAGCTCTTTGCAATGTTAGCTTAAAGCTTGCAGTTTTTCTGGAAGGTGTATGATACAGCATTATCCCAATTGAATATATAAATTCTGTGAGCTCACTGACTGGGGAATCAATTCAGCTAAAACTGGGAGAGTCTTGCTAGACAGCAAACTGAACGTGAGCCAGTAGTAGTTTGTGGCAGCAAAGAAGGACATTATCTTGGACTGTAATCACAGGAGGACAGCCAGTAGCTTGGGAAAATGATTATCCCCCTCTACTCAGCACTTACTAAGCCATATTTAGAAGATTATGTCTAGTCCTGGTGCAAGAGAGATGCCAGTGAACTGCATGGGGGTGAGCGGAGGGGCACTGATGTTATCTCTGGGGTTGCTGCCCCTGCACTTGGAGGTCAGGCTGCAGGAACAGAGCTTGTCCAGCCTGGCAGCAGTCGGGTTTGGGGGTTTGTCAAACAGCTGCCTCCAGTACCTAAGGGGAAGCTATTAAGAAGGTGGAGATGGGCTCTGTGGTGGTGGAAGGAGACAGCAGGCCTAAGCTGAATAAAAGGAGGTTGTGTCCGGATAGAAGGAAATGCTGTTTCCCTTCAAAAGTAATCAGGCAGCAGAGCTGGTTGTTGGTGAAGCTGTTCAGGCTCCATCCTTGGAGGCTTTAAAGAGCCAAGTGGATAAGCCTTGAGAAGCGTGGTCTGACTTCATTGCTGACCCTTCTTCATGCAGGAATTGGTTCCATTAAATATCTAATATTCCTAATTATGCTGTATTCCTATGTCATTTTGCAAAAATACTGAGTTTCCACTCAGGTGATATTATACAGGAGTTCAGATAAGATGGGTGTCAATTCATCTGCATTTCAGAGACTGGGACGTTGTCCCAGAGGATGATCAAAGCTGATAAATTGTTCCTGTATTTAAAATTAGTGTTTGTCCATTTCTGAGAAGTAACCAAGATAAAACATGGAAGTCATAACCTTTTAACACATGATTCAGGATTAAATAAGACTTGTGTTCAGTTCCACCAGAATGTGCTTGGTGGCAGTATTATGCATTCTGTGTGTGCATTTTGAATATTTTTCTTTTAAACAAGCTTCCTAAAATTTTGTTTAATGAAGCCAAGGGGCACACATTTTGTCTGTAAGATATGTATATTCTTTTAAAACTTTCTGCCAAAAGATTGTATAAGGTTCTTCCTTTTATTATTTTAGAAAGATAATTTGTGCTCTGTTTCAAATGAAATATAGCATCCTTGGTGAAATATATTTATGATCAAAGGAAATATTTGGCCCAGTGACACTGAAGTTAAAAAGGGAATGAAACAGAACTTGAATAGAAATGTTCAGGTTTTCTAATCCATCTCTACCACATGAGTCTTATGTCTTATCTCACAGGTAATTGCTCACTTCATAACTACACAATTAATCAGTTTTGAAATAATGCACTATTTTGATATCATAGTTATGTCATTAATAAATTCTTTTCCCTTTTGCACCAAAAAGTTGTACAGAGACAGATTTAAATTTTTCATCTTCATTAATGTTCAAACTGTCTGATATTATGAAAAAATCACTAAATCATAGGAATTTGATTCCAAACATCATAACAATTTTTTTTCTTTAGAACTGGGGAAAACAAGTTCTATTGCATATTTAGTCTTGGCAAAAATAGATCTTGTAGCAACAACCCTCATTTTCTTCAGATTGTGTCAAATCTTAGTGCTGGAGGACACACAGTATTTTTCATTCTAACTCCTGAGAATGTGGTGTGAAGGAAGCAGGCCAGCTTCTGCTCTTGTACTGTGGAAAAATAGGAGCTTGAGCAGAGACATGGTGGGCAGTGCTCACAGATTTTGGGAGAGTTGCTTTTCAATCCTTCATTCTATTTCAGTCTTCTTGCTTTGCTGTGGTAGATCAGAGCATGGCCTGTGGAGTGTTTAGCAAAGAGCCTGTCAGCTCAGTGCCATTTGCAGATCTTTCATCAGTTCCATTATTTTTATTATATATTAAGTTGCAATAAGTTAAGTTGCAAGTTACTGATTTTTGGTTCACAGTTCAGTGCTTCCATTGCTTTCTTTTAGTGTAGACATTAAACAATGTTGTTCCCAAGAACCATAGGCTGACTAAGTTCATGGAAGTGAAGGACTAACCAAGGTTTTTTTCCCCTACTTTAGTTTCTTCCTTCCCTCCCCTGCCCTCCTCTTTTTTTAAGAGCTAAGTTCTTTAGTGAGCCTATAAAAGAGTAGTCAACTATGGAAACAAATCCTCTGAATTCATGTTAGCAAGATCATGAAGAACACATGAGTGCTCTGTCCAGCCTGCGTCTGATCTTTTGCAGAGAGCCACTGAAATAATTGCTACTGGGCAGCAGCTACAGCAAAAGAAGTTCTGCTGTGGATGAAAAGTTTGTAAAAGGTCAGTGAAAGGAAAGAACATTTCATGTTCTTTCACAGAATTTTTCTCCTAGTGCAGACCAGTTATATTAATGTCAAGGAGGTGAGACATCCATAATTATCTTATCTTTTTAATAACAGTATGCTTCCACTGGCAGAGGAGGAGAGTAATGCGTCTAGTACAGACGCTACATTCTCCTCTGGGAGATGTGTAGACTTATGCTATTCTAACAATGTGGCTCTTTTGCACTAGAATACTTTTAGACTCTATCAAACTGCTTATAGTCCCATCTCCATGTCTGAACTCAGTATTACAAACTATTAAAAGTATAGAGAACTTGACATTGTTTTATTTCTGTGAGTGCTCAGTTCAGGGTTGTTTATTTTAAAAAAGAACCAGAACTCTTCTAGCATCTGTCATTCATGCACTTGCAAGAAAAGGCAGGCTGAACTACTGAAGCTTTAACTCTAAGCATAGCATGTTATGTGAAAGCCTTTCTACTTCATCCAAATGCAAAGGTCCTTAAAGCATTTATTTCTATTTATGTTGGACTGGATGGAGTGAACAAATGTTACTTTTTCTCAAACAGTTCAATGTTTGTATGTTACTGTTAACATTTGAATAAGCTCTAAGCCAAAATCATTTTGTCCCAAAGACATCAGATGAAGTTTATGTGAATTAAAGAAGCCTTTTATTTGTATATTTATGGGTGGGTTTTTTTGTGTTTTGTTCTGATTTTCTAAACTGATGGTGTCAGTTCTCTGTAGCTCCATTAGGCTTCCCATCAACAGTTCTAGAGTAATTCCTCCCAGAGATGTTCAGAAGTGAACTGTGTGTGCACAGTTGACTGCAGAAGGAAGTGGTTTGGCAAGTCAGCTGTGGCTTGATAACTCTGCATACTCTTACCATGCAACAAAACTGAGGTAGCTCTGGACAAAGAACCACTCAGCAAAGAGAAATTCGATGTAAAATGCTGTCAAATGTGCTATCTTGCACCCTATGTCTGTTCCATGGTTAATCACAATTTTGCCTGATAAAATGTCTAACCAGATATCCATTCCATAGAAACTCTGGGGGTAAGTCCTTGTTTGCTTTTTGGTTTGGATAGTAAGCGGAAGTCAGAGATGCTGGAAATAAGTTTCTCATAGATTTCTGGTGTTGGAGGAAATACCATGACTGCATTTTCTCAGGCTGTTATGATGAGTAGTTTTGGATGAGGAGGATATTGTTATGTGTACTTTGTTAATGATTTGGAACTATCAGTTGGTTTTCTCCATAATTTTTCTTCAAGAACATTTTCATACTAATTTGTTTGCTTAGTATTAGAGAAGAAAATCACAACATGTGTTGAGCTCTTCTTCTGTTGGCACCTCAAAAGTGCACTGCTGGAAGAACACAGAATCACAGAATGGCTTCAGTTTGAGACCTCTCACATCATCAAGTCCACCCCAGCACTGCCAAGCCATGTGCCCAGGTGCAACATCTACACATCTTTTAAATACCTCCAGGGATGGCAACTCAGCCTCTTCCCTGGGCAGCCTGTTCCAGGGCTTTACCTTGAATCCTTTCCATGAAGATTTTTTTCCCCTAATAACCTAATAAATAAATACATTTAAGGCACAATTTAAGGCCATTACTTTTTATCCTATCACTAGTTATCTGAGGGAAGAAACCAACTCCTACCTCACTACATCGTCTTTTCAGGCAGTTGTAGAGGGTGATAAGGTCCCCCCTGGTACTTCCCTCCAGACTGAACATCCCAGCTCCCTCAGCCTCTCCTCATAAGACTTGTGCTCCAGACCCTTCCTCAGCTTCATTGCCCTTCTCTGGACAGGCTCCAGGACCTCAATGTCTTTACTGAATTTAGGGACCCAGAACTGGTCGCAGGACTCAAGGCAGCCTCACCAGTGCCGAGTACAGGGAGACAATCCCTGCCCTGCTCCTGCTGGCCACACTATTGCTGATACAGGCCAGGGTGTCATTGGCCTTCGTGGCCACCTGAGCACACTGCTGGCTCATGTGTCAGCCAACACCCCCAGCTCCTTTTCTGCCAGACAGCTTTTCAGCTACTCTTTCCCCAGTGGAGGACTAGGCACTTCACTTTATTGAATCCCATACAATTGACCTCAGCCCATCAATCCAGCCTGTCCAGACCCCTCTGCAGAACCTTTTTATCCTCCAGCAGATCAACACTCACTGACTTGTTGTTGTCTCTGAACTGACTGAGGGTGCATTTGGATGTATTTTGAAATCACAGTCATGTTGCCTGAAGCAAATGAAAATTGTTAGTGTTTCTTTAATTATGGAAAATAAAAGAAATCAAACTGGGATGAATTTGCAGGCAGTTTGAAGGCTATGTAATGCATTCTTTTTTCATGGAGTCTAGGTTTATCACCATTTGTTAAAGATTGTTTTAAAGTTTCTTACCACTTTTTGTCTTACACTCTACCCTCAAACTCAATTCCTCTGCCCAGCAAAAAACATTTTATTTTTTTCTTCCCTCTATACTGCAGGTGGTGAAGTAGTACAGTAATAGCAAATGCCATGGTGTGGTAACAGCAAAAAGTGATTTCATTTATCTTTCCATGGTGTTCAGTTCGTGAGGACCAGTTTCCATTAGACCTTTCCAAGCTGTGCTGTGTCTCTGTAGGCCAACTTTATGATTCTGGAACAGTAAATTTCAGGGTGAAGTTCATGAGAACTAGTGAAGAGGTGGACTTGATCAAAGCTTCTGACTGTGGAATAATCTACAGAGGGAGACAAAACAGAGCCAACGTCAGATAACACTTCAGAAATTTGCTGATCCTGTTATATTTTTCATAACTTTTTTTTTAAGAGTTCACAACTTTCCAAAATTACAACTGGAAGATTCAAATATGGCTATACTTCAGAAATTAATTCAGAAATCTTATTAATTTATTTTCTTATTAGACAGTGCTTTTTGCTCTTTTTGTTGGTTTGTTGAGGGTTATTTTTGTAAATAAGATTCCTGCAATGGGTCATAGTTCCATTGTTGAAATTGCCAAAATATTGGTAAACTTTGCCAACAAATTTATGAATCTCTTGCATTAAAAAAAAATTAAAAATATCCCTATAAACTACTAAAAGGGCAAATTTTGGAAAGGCGCTGTGCAGATCCAATATATTCACTCAACTGTTTCAAGAAGAATTTCTGTATAACATTTATGTTCTGTAGAAATTCTGCCAAAAAGCCCTAACATCAACATACCTATATAATATTCACTGTCAATCAAAAAAGAAGGCCTCATGTACAAATCTGAGCTCATTTTCCTTCAGCGTATTTTTTTCCAGACTTATGAGAAGAGGGAAATAGGAGGGTCCTCAAGAGATTTTTGTTTTCCTTGTTTGACTGAACTTTAGGAAAGGGAACAATGTATTCCAAGCGTGACTGTCTGGTGGAGGAACTTCCAGCATATGTATTAATTTATTTACTTAAAAATGAGAGTTGGGAACCAGTGACACTCTGTAGATTGGCTAGTAAGTAAAATAGGAATGCAGTTATATTTCAGTCTGTAGTTTTAAAATATATGCTCTGTGCACACTGGCTACAGAAGAAGGATCAAGGGCGTTTACTGAATATAAACATTTAACTTTCTTAATGCTCCCAAATTACATTTCATGTCATAATATTTTCCACATTCCTAAGACAATTGAGAATAAATTATACTATATATGAGGAAAGAATCTGTGACCTTTTAATAAGAATGAACATTAGGTTTTGAGTGTTGTTTCCATGTAATTATTTCATTTAGCATTGAGGGGCGTGGGGGTTTTTATGTATGCATATACATATATAGCTCTGCTATACTGGGTGGATGTAAAAAAACTTAATAGTGGGTCATTAGAGAGGTAACTTATAGCTCTTAATTTAGCTCCCCAACTATTAAACATCCTGCTATTCTTCAGGTGGAGTATTTGAATTTTTACTCAACAACTTCCTAAGAAACTGGCCTGGACTAATACCTGTGCAGCAGTGAATTGAGTTCAATGTGTTCCTGTTGATTGTCATTCAGTTGATGCTTAACAATACAAAATAAACGTATTTATTTTTGAACAAAATAAAAACATAGATTATGGATATCCAGAGACAGAAAATTAGTTTGTTTAAACTATAAAAGACCCATTCTGGCTTTTACCATGTGAATATTTGGGGTGCCACCTTCTCTCTATTTGCATTTGTTTGTTCACATAACACACAGTACTTTTAAAACGTGATTGTTTTAAAAAAAAGGTGTCTTTCTACGTAAAAAACTATTCCTATTCTTCACAGAGCTGACAAGGGCCCACTTCAGGCAACCAGCTTCTAAAGATAAGATTCTGTAAAGGCAGAGGATTCAGAATACAGCAGGGAAAATTATGACAATGGTCTGTGACTTCTTACCTATGAGAAATGTAGAAGAGCATGGGTAGTTGGGTTGAAAGAAAAAAGTTTAGAGGGAACACTAAAAGCCTTCAGAAGCATGTAAAAGCACATTACAAAGAGGAAGAGACAAATGAATAAAAGGTCAAAATTTGGATTAACAAAAAGCAGAATTTGCTGTCATATAAATTCTTTATTTGGAGAAGGATCTCAACTAGTCTGTTTGTGTTGGAACATCTGTACAGCCAGATTCAGAGACTTCTGTATTGCACTGGGAGTTATCCAGTGTGAGAATCAGTATCAAACACTCTAAATGTTTCATTGTATGCTTTGAGTAGTATGTACTTAGGGACATTGTGATTATGAAAATTTTGTGTGTAGTCTATAAAGTGGAATATACTCTCACTAAAAAGTTACTAAAATAATTTTGAATGCTGATCGTTCAGGGATCAATTCTGAACTAAAATGGCCCAATTTATTCCTATTAACTGTCCAGCCACACTCAGTATTTATTTTTTCCTCTAAATAATTCAGCATTAATATTTCCAGGTTTTCCCATGTATTCAATCCTCATGTTTCGCATTACTTCCTCTCACATTAAATATAATTTTAAAAAGTATGGTTGTTTTCTGTTGTCTCCCATGTCCATCTACTCCTGTATGTTTCTATATGTTTCCAGTTGTCCATTGTTTCCAGTTTATGCCCTTTGTTGTCAGACCTGTAATAAAGAATTATGTGTTTCTTGGGAAAAGAAAATATGTGCCAAAGGTCTTTTCCAAATTATATTTTAAGATATTACAGTAACACTGTCCCACTTCACATTATCTTTCAGTATCACAGAAATCAAATAAATCCCATAATACTAAGAAAAAAAAAAGTTACAATTTCTAAATGACATTTTCCCCTACTTTTCAGTTTCCCTCTTCTTCCTGAAGGGATTTCACCCCTCCAAAAAATCAGATTGCTATCCTAGTAAGTTAAGAAAATAGATGTTAGGAGAGCAACTTATTAACCCCCTAGATAATAAGTTTGATTCTACTGATGGCTGCTGCACTGCTGCTTTTAGCTAGAGAAGAAAGCAGACTTGGTGTGCAAATCCTGGGTATTAGCTAATGTGAAGACTTCCAGTAGATGAGTGGGGTACTGTAAAACCATGCTTTTCTTATTATAGCCTAATTGTGAGGCATACAGGTGTAAAATGGGGAATTAGGACCAGTATTAGAAGAGAGTAAATAATTATAAAAAAATTTACAGAGCCCTATATTTGTTTCTGAATCATGATCCAATACTCTCTTAATTTGTAGAATAAAGTAAATGATAAACTTCTGTGGTTCAGACTTACTGTGTTCATGTGTGTGACTGCTTGTGGAGATCTCTTAGTAGAACAACATAAGTTAGACATTTTCCTATTTAATTGAACTGTCTTGTGGTTTGTCTGTTGCCAATCAAACATTGTCAAAGAAAACATTTTTTAAAAACAAACTTGTTGCACCTTTGTTTATGCCATAAATTTAGACATTTCTTTGGATAATCTGTCTCATGCCCTGCTCAAACTTAGGTTCTTTGAAAATGTATTTGAACTTTCAGTTGTATCTGTGATTCAGTTTTTTATTAACTTAAAACTGATGCTTTAACATTTTGTTAGGGAGAGGTGATATTTACTCACAGGAAAATGGGTAGTAAATTAAAATTGGTGTAAATACAGTTAAATAAGCACTAAAGAATCATTGAGAAGAGAGATTTGGGCTGCACATGTGTTGCAGGGAGTTGCAGGAGTTTTCTTTGCTGCAGGGGCTCAGAAGGATCGCTATGCACTGAGAAAAACATGCAGGCCATACAGAGGGGCCACATCTCAGGGCCTGGGAGAGTGAACCTGTTCCACAACACCCAGAAGGTGCCTCTGCAAAGGGAAGAAGGGAGACCAAAGAGAGAGCATTCCATCCTGTTGGCTTTTTAGGGCCACCAATGAGCAAAGTATAAACCTAGATTCTTATTGCCTATGTGATGGAGACTGTAAGTGCAGATCAAAGTTCTGGATAGTTTGAAACAAGGGCAGCTATTTCCTTAATGATTCCTCCTAGAGAGAAAGAAGTCTTCATATCAAATCCAAAGAGGAATAAACCATCATATAGGAATTGAAGCAATGCTAAGTCTATAATCTGTAGTTAAGAGAGAAGTGAATGTATTTTAGGCAAGAGGAGGGTAATTCCAATGGTCTGCCATCAGTTTGTTTGGAGGGGTTTTTTTTCTTTCTTATCCAACTTCCTCCCTCCTGGTCTCCTTCCCCACTGTTTTGTTGCTATCATTTTCTCTCTTGCATGCATCACAAAAGATACCTTGTGCTACCTGAGAACACAAACAAAATGTTGCATTTGCTATTGCACTACGTGGAGTAAAATCTGAAATAACTTACTAAAATGTCTGAAATAGTGATTTAATGAGGGGAAAAAGGGGAAAAAAAAATCTCAATAAAGAACAACAGAGACATGGGCCAGATCTTATTGTACATGCCCAGCTGAACAATGGGGCTTTAACTGCTGTGGAGGCTTCCCAGTTACAAATCTGCACTACTTGCTAATTATGTGATATTACCTGTTGTGTGAAGTCTCACTCCCCTATGTGAAAGAGAAACTGTAAGGAACCATTCCTATGTTGTGGCTGGACAGAACCATGTCAGTTTTCTCCAGAGAGCTTCTAGCACATGTATTTCTGAAACAGATTATGGTTTTCCAAATGCTTTAAACTTTACTTATTGCTGCCAGAGCCACCAAAGAATTTGAATTGGAGCAACAACTTTGCCCTATAATTCTTGTGTGGAAAAAACAATGAAGAATGATCATAATTTCCCTGTAACAGTCATGATTTTATGGGCCACTACTATAACCCTTTTTGGCTGTCATTTTTTCCCAGATAATAATCTGTGGGCCTCATCCAATATCCACTACTCTCTGGGTGAAATATCCTGGTCTGTGAGCCAAAGTGCAGGATACCTGATCACATCCATAACCGCAGGCTCGTGAAGTGGCCTGTGGCATGTACTCTGACTTACACCTGGAGTTTATATTTGTGCACAGTAATGGGTATAGAAGCCTGATTAAGGTAGGGGGGAAGCTGACAAAACAAACACTGAGTCAGTTAATTCCTCTGGATATAAGTTTTTGTGTTACTGAAAAGCTTCATACAAAAAAACCCCTCAGTGTAGGACAGCCATTCCTGACCACCAGGCAGTCAGAAGGAATAGTACACTGGAAAGTTTATTATAAAAACTAGCATACACAAAATATATACACATGCAAACACTTAGTACAAGTAAAGCCCTGGCAAGAATACTAAAAATGTGTTTATGGAATCATTACAACAGTGAAAATGTCACTGAAAATGTAATTAAACCAGTGAGTATTCAGAAGAGAGAAAAATACTTGAACTTCTGTACATTTAGGTTATTTGCAGAGCTTCTATCACAGCTGCAGTTCAGGTACACTTAGATATGGATGTTCACTGCTGAGCCTGAACCACAGAACTGAGCATGTAGGAAAGTTATATGTAAAGGCAGTATAAGATGGTTAGTAAGGGGTATGATGTAATATTGTGGCACAGTTACAAAACAAATAGTGTTACTCACTTCTCTGAGTGTACCCTGGCTTCTCAGTGGGCTCTGCTCTGGACAGAACTGTGTGTCCCACTTGTTGGGGGATAACAGGGAGGCCTTGTCCAGCTGTATTGTCTTGTCCACTTTGGTGCCTGTGAGACACTCCCCTACTGATAGTAGGCCTATCACTAGGAACCGCCTCAGGGGACATGGAAATGTTATTTGTTTTATCCTTTTCACATGTACTAGAAATACAGTAGAAAGAGTAAGATGCTCATATGCCATATATGTATCTTGTACCTTCATCCTTCCTTGTCTGCCCTGAAATCCATTCCATGTCAGATTCCATGTCTATTTAAACCTCTCAGAGCCTGAAGCCCTTATCTACACTGAACTGCAATTTCCTAGCCCAAACACAATAAATTGTTACAAATAGTTAGAAAGAAAAGATGACTTTTTCCTTGTGTCTGAATGCCAGAGATGCCACCAAGTGAAGGCATCAAGCTGACCCTTCCTGCAGAAGGACTAACTAGGCACTCTGTGTTTTCTGGGTAAGAAATAGAAATACTTTGCATTCTTTTCCTTGTTGGTCTAAAATAGCCCATAAAGGAAGATATTTCAGGCACAGTGTTTATAAAAACCTGGAGAGGATTGAGTGGTACTTAAGTCTTTAGATGGCTCTTGTAAGGTGGTATCTGGCACAGTCAAGGTAAATTTGAATTACACTGTATTGACTGTAGCTGAAACTCTGTGCTACATGTGCAAGGGGCAGACAGGTGATAGAAGGCATGTGTGGTTTCTCTGAGGAAGGGAAAATACTTTTCAGACATGATTCCTTTTGTCCCCTTCTGTGAAATGGGTTATACAAATTGTGGAATTCTGTGTCTTTTGTGGTAGAATTGTGGTGGATGTGAAAGAGATCTTTCCCTGGGAAGTTTCTGTTGTCTTGATAGCTAGATATTAATATAGGCTGTTCCCATGGATAAAAAACCCTCTGTGAGTGAAAATGTCTGTGATATTAATTCCAAATTATATGTACAGGGGTGACATAGTAGGAAAGTGCTAAATGCTCCATGATGGAGAAGTCGTAGTCTGGGTTGTTTGGTGATCATGTCCAAAAGTTGTGGTTTTCCTTATGAGAGACAATTGTGTGCATTCTTACATAATAAAAAAGGTAATCTTTAGAGTTTGTCTTCTAACCCAGGTTTTGAAGATATGCTTGTAAGCAAGAAAAGAGTGGGGGAAAGCAATCTTTCTTTTTTTCTGAAGTGACAAGTGACAACACCTCTTTTTTTTTTTTTTTTTTTAAGTCCACTTTCCCAGGGATCTCTTGTCCAAGTGACCTTACACTTTCCCAAAATAATTTCCTCTGGCTACAGACCAAACACAAGAACTTAAGCCAAAAAAATGTTTCTTAAAAAAAAAAAAAAAGACTGAAAGGGTATCTGTTGCTTGATAAAAATAGAATTGTATTTAATGATGTTGATTTAGCACTTAGGACTAATAATTATGTGTTAAAAACCAGATTCTGATTTTTGTGTGGCTGCTATAAATTTTTCTTCTACATAGATGTGTACATACAGGGTGAAGGAAATATCAGATGGAAAGACTTGTTCCCAGCTCCATCCTGTCTCCATTAGCAGAACTCCTTCCCAAGGTCTCTGGTGGAAGGAAGGAAGTGGCACAGTCCAGGGCTTGCTGGCCTCGCTGCTGTTTACTTGCATGAAAACAGCAGCTGTAAGTGCCATAGGGTGGTGTAACCCTTTCATTCCATTATTTTGGTCACTGTCTGTCTGTCACAAGTGTCAAATTCTAAGCCCTCAGTGGGCAGAAGTTGCAGCCATTGCTGATTTCATCAGCTTCCATAACAGCTGCATCCTCAGGTCAGACATGTGCCAGTAGCAAAGGTGAGATTTACGTTTGAGGGGTTTTTTTGTTTTATAATAATGCCTGTATTCCTTAAGCTAGATGAAGTCTTCTTTGTTCTTTGCCTTGTACAAAAAATAATAATATGAAAAAACATCCCCATGGAATTTAAAAATCTTGACAGATTTATTAATCTAAATATCTAAGAGCACAGCAATTGCACTCTTTTAGAAACTTGTTACAGAATGAAATAAAACACCCACGTCCCAGCCACTATTTTCTTGCAGCTGGAGAAGGACGAAGGGAAAGATCCTGTTAGACAGAAGAGAAGGAACTTATTGTTAGCTACTGATTGAAATAAGAAGAGAGCCAGCATTTAGATTTCTCTTCACAAAATACTGGATGAAGTTGCATCTAGACTGTGTGTAGTCTCTGTATGTTGGCAATGTTAACCTTAAAAACAGCAACACAACAATTCGTTTGATCAGTTGCTGAATCTGACATAGAAATTTTGTTTTTTGGACGTCCAAGTGAACACAAGATTTCTTTACTTGGATTCTCTTTGCCTTCTAGTGTTAGATTCCATATGACCTGTAGCTTTGTAGGAATGGCATCTGTATCCCTTTCCCACTTGTGGAGGGAAAGATGGACAAATTCTACCGTCTCTCAGAGCAAGCTGTTTGGAGGAACTGCAAAAGTAAATATCCAGCAGCATCAGTGCACTGTCAGACTGCTGCATATGTAAAGAGTAAAACATGGAAACAAGTCATGTGGCTCTCACAAAAGCTTTCTTACATATGTAAGCCATGACTAGACTCTATTAATGAAACTTTAAATGTAAGAGAAGACTTAAACCTGCTGATTACAAAGGACAGTCCATTATCTAGAAAGGGGTGTGCATACATTGTGGCTTAGAGTAATTTATTCCATGTTTAAATAGTGTTCTATTAAAATGTATAATGTGGGTGTTTACCTGAGCTCCTGACAACAAAATTTATTACAGATTACTTGTTTTCTGATAGACACATGCTGCTTTCCATTTAAATTTCCTACAGATTTTATCTTTGGATTCAGCAATGTACCAATTTGGGCATAAATATACTTTCCTTTTTAACAAAGGAATTAAGCCAGAGGTGTGGTTGTTTTTTCTCTGCCTGGGCCATCCATATGATAATATAACAGTAACTTCCAAAATGCCTCAAAATCTCATAGAACATAGACAAGTGATGGTAATGGAATTAATTTCTATGTTTGTTGTTTATTGGGTTTTTTTTGGTTGGTTGTTCTTTTGATTAGGTTTTTTTGTGGTGTGGTGGTTTTGATTTTATATTTTTTTTTTAATTGATTCATAAAGTAGATCAGGGCCTGTCACTTCCCTAAGAACAGATAACAAACTGAAGGAGGCATGATGACATGTTTCACAGATCTGAGTATCTTCCTTGGGGATCTTTCAGCAGTTGTAAGGCATCACTGGGGCACTATCAAGGAGAACCAGCATGGGTAGGGCATTGGGGATTTTGTTCCAGCAAGGAGGCAGACTCTGGAAGAAATGCTCTCTGCACACGCTCCTGGAATTGTGCAGCCACCTTGCCTGGAAGAGAAAATGTCTGCAGCTCATGCAATCACTGCCTTCTCTGGAAGACTTATTTTGGTGGGTGTTGTCATGCAGGCTTTTTTTCTCTTAGAACTGGAAGGAGACATTTAAATGATAAGTTTTGAATGTGGTATTAAAAAACTTTCAAATAAGTAATTGTTCAGAATAGCTGTTCCCAAAGCAACTTGCTTTCTTTAAAAATCTCCCGGGACTTTTGTTCTTGTTTGTTTGTTTGTTTGTTTGTTTTCTTGACTGCCCACATTTCTCCCCGTCCCCCCAAAAGATTAAAAATTACTCTGTAGCACAGCAGAAAAAAAAACAGTTGAGGTGGAATTCCCCCCAGCGCTCATTTTTGTCTAAATCCCAGTGAAAGTCAGTGGTGTTTGGGCTCCAAAACCAGTTAATTATTTTAAAAATCCTATCTAATCTATCACCTTGGTCTTGCTGAGTAACATTTACAGAGCTTACACTGTAATAGATTGTCTCTTCATCGACAGGAGAGGACAAAAGGGTTTCAGATCTCTAGATTGAAGGTAGGGGTCCTGCCAGTTAGAGCAAAAGTAGGCAGTATTTTTCATTCCAGTGTCTGTTGGATGAATGAAGCTGAAGCTGTGGTGTCAGCAAAATGCTGGTAGCCATGGAGAGATGCAGCAGCTAATTGAAACTAATAAATCTTTTTGTGTTAAATAGTCTTGTCCAAGGAAGTAAAAGGCATGTAGTAACAATGAGTATAACTACATTTCATTTTTGGTGTGAGGTTACAGTGCCATTAGCTGTTTAATTGCAGTATTAGAAATGCAGCAGGGCATGGTGTGAAAGAAGCAGTTTCTTTATATGCATAAGTGACACACAGGAACCTAATTCTTGCTATCTTTAACAATTTATCCTTCATTGTATACTTTCTCTTTTCTCAGAGATTTTGAAATCCGCCAGAGGCATCACAGTACTGGTTAACGGTTGGACTCAATGATCCTAAGGGTCTTTTCCAACATTAAAGTTTCTCTGATTCTATCCTATGGTTCTGTCTAACTTCTCTGACACGTTTCCACTTCTCAGTCTGGCTCTACAGACACCCAAAGTGTCTATTCAAACTCAGTGTGTGATGCAAGAGAGCAAATACTTGGCACATTAAATAAAAGTTAGGGAGAGGCAAGTGACTTGTCAAGTTATAGAGTGGAATCCTTTCATCTTGGCATTCTTGAATGGGTTTTGGACCTAAGTATTGACATTTTGATACTGTGCATCTACAGAAAGGAATAAATGAAAATGAAACAGAACTGAAAAAAATATCTTGGTCAGAACTTTGCTCACAAAAACGGTGAAAGAAAACATGTCATAAATAATTGCTAGTATAGGTAAGGTTTTCTGGTCAAAATAAGTAACTCCTATTTCTGAGGTTTTGTATTTGAAACACTTTGAAACAAAGCTTTTCAGATAGGAAAATAAACCCACTAAATATCTGGAAGTATGTTTTCAAAACCACTGTTTTGAAAATAAATTAAGTGAAAATAAATGAAACAAAAATAAATGAAACACATAACCCTTTTGATTTGCTGAAAATTGGAGACATGCATTGTTTTAGATTGTTATGCTGTAACTTTTTTTTAATTGTCAGCAACTGCAAAAGGGATCTATACAGCCTTGACCAGGAGTTTTTAGATCTGTTTGAGAGCTCCCTGGTACAATGATCTCTCAGGGCTGTACTTCTGTGTTGCACTATGTTTTGATTATGGTGATGGTGCTGCCTCCACTTGCAGACTCCAGCTTGGCTGTTCCTCTGTCTCTCTGAAGTCAAAGTAATATGGTGGTAAAATTATAAATGGGAAAGGAATTAAATAGGATTTTTATTTTCCTGGATTTTTAAAGGAAGTTCAATCTATTGAACTATTCCCACAAACTGATGTACCCTTTGAATTTCACATAAGTCCTGTTTTAAGAGCTAAAGTGGAATATGAGTTTTGCTGGTTATTTTGCATGGAAGTCAGCTTTACTTTCATTATTTTATTGCATGCAGTACTCAGCTGCTTCTGATGACTGACATTAGCCAAATTGTCCAATTATCCAACAGATATTTTCAGTTTAAATATGAAAGGAAAGAGAAAACCTGAAGCAGACTTTGTTCATTTTTTTCCTCATGACAGCATTTAATTGCATCCCTCATTATTTCTGACAGTATTTAATTTCCTTTTTGCTCTACCCTGTGCCTACAGAAATAATAGTAACAAAGTACTTTTGAAATAAAACAAGCAAGACAATTGATTTAAGAAAAAATAGAAGGGGGTGCCAAACCAAACCCCTGTATTCAAGTGTAGCTACATAATGAGAAGTCCACAATAAGACCTTGTCTTTTGTGGTGAAATATCAAATATCTGGTCTCCCAGCTACACATGAAGCTCTAATACGGTGAAAGGACTGATTGAAAATACTTTTTGAAGAGGTTATGAGAAAAGACTTACCTAGGAAGCACAGCCAAGATTTAAGCCATTACTTCAAATGTGAAGCATTTGGCAACAAGAGAACATATTCATCAAAAAAGATGTCCTAGTTCATGATTTTTGGTCTGAGAATAATTTGGTTCTTTGCTTAAAGCTACTCAGTGTACCAGCAAACAAGAATTATATAAATAGAATTAAAATGCATTTTTTCTTTAATGAAATAACATGGCACCCTAAATAAATTAGTGAAATATTTTACAGCCATGTGAACTGTGGAATATGACTTGTTAGTATACAAAATGGATGCACCCCCTCCCATGCAAAATCAGCCTATTTCTGTCTGGGCTGGAACTGGCACAGTTGGCCCAAGTGACTGGAAAGCTCGGGGGCTTTGTTTGTTTATTGCTGCAGTGCAGCAGTTTCCACTGGACAGCTGTGCTAAACTGATGTAACCTCAGACAGAGCTGGACACACAAATGGACAGACACACTCAGAATTCATTGGGCTGTACATCCAAGTGTTTCAATCAGAGCTGACTAACCTAGCTGAGCATCAAGCACTCCCTTCTCTTTAGGGCACACCTCTAACCATCCTGTCATGCTGGGAAGCAGTTTGCTCTTCTTTCCCCTCTTCCTTCCCACAGTACAAGTACTACAGATGCGAGCCTTCTGACAATTTGTGGTATGTAGCTCTCCCTTCCCTGGCCAGTTCTTTTGAGGTGAGAAATGTTTCTTTGCTGGGCTCTGGTGCTTGCTTCAGGGAGCGATGGAAATTCAAGAGTATTCTTTGGCTTCTCAGAGATTCAGTTCTGTCCTACTGGATTTGGAGGATTTGATTGCAGTAAGAGCCATGCCTGTGGAAAAGCAAACAGAACTCAGAGGTAATTTTTTAAAGCAGGAGCACCTTTGGAACAGTAACACAAGCTCTGCTGACAGGGTGGGCACAGAAGAGGAGGAAAGAAGGGAGGCCAGAGAGATCCATGACTAATGCAGCAGTAGTCCAGACAGACCTGAATCTTACGACAGATTTCAACTATGCCATGGACTGGCTTGACTCTGATCCCACTGAAATCAGACTTCAAGAGGGGGCAGAAGGATTGATTTTATATCATTGTACCTTTCAGTCCTGTTCTGATCCAGTGCTGGAGTGTATTTAAAGCACCCACAAATTGCTTTTAGGGGTATCTCACTGCTACTGCTGACGATAAATTCATGAAATAACATACACTTCCTGTGCCTCATGTGTGCCAAGTTTGTGCATGTCTGCATTCAAATTCAGATGAAAAATTAAATTTGTTTGGCTTGAGCAGTTTTCACTGACAGCAGAACTCATTCCTCTTGAGTTCCTGGATAAGCTGAAGCTGAAACTATTTGTTCTGCTTTCACTGCCCAGTTCCTGAAAGCTGAGGTTAGAACTGGCTTGCTTTATATCAAAGTTGTGCTGAGACACACCAACAGCCAGGGCAAATAAGCTGTCGCTTTCCAAATCCTCCCAGTTCACCCACCCTTTAGTATAAGACCTCAGAGAAGGAATAGACTTAGTTGCAGATAATACTGGAAATTCCACATGACTTTCAGTAATTACATGAAAATGGTTTATTGATATTATTTTTTTAATTGCCTGATATTTGACAATAATCACATGTCTACACAGCCTTCCTTTTTCATGCTGGAAGTACTGATAACTTCATGTCTTTCAATAATGATACTTGCAGTGAAAACACAAGTTGTAAGATTAGAACTCATTTTTGTTGAACACATGTCTATTTTATCTTGACAGCTAATTTACCTCAGGACTTTTCCAGGACCAAGACAGCATCACTCCAGTGAAATGGAGACTCCTTCTGACTGACAGAAATGTTAGTTAGCATTAGCAATTGCATCAATTCTAAGTACCAGCTTGATTTTAGAAGAAAGTGTGAAGTTTTTAATATTGCCTATTGATTAAATAGGGTGACCAAGAAGGAAATGTAGGAAGACTTCCAGCTTAAGAATCTGTCTTTTAAAATTGTTCAAAGTTTTTTACAAGCACATCTAGTAAATATAGGACCAGTTCTGATTTACATTGTGATTAGTGCCATTACTCTGGAAGCATGAGTCGGCCATAGAAATGTTACAAATCAATTAAGTCCATATTCCAAAACTGGAACATGGTTGAAAAAGAAAAATACTCATAAATGAGAGTTCATCATTAGAACATCCTGTAGCTGGATTATTCTTCCATTGTTCTTGACAAGTATGTATAATATAGGAAGACACTAAGCATGCTTGCCAGCTTGTTCATGTGTTATTAGTGCTTTGAGGCCCCTTGGTTTAGGACCTACCCCAAAGAGCGCAGTTTTCAGCAGAATCAGAAATGTGTATCACTTCACGGTGTTTCAAGTCAGTACGAAGTATTAGCTGTCACTTAGGAAAGGGTGGGCAGTGTGATGGAGGCACAATTTTGAATTGCCAGGATTTGTACTGAGAGTGTACTATTTGCAACCTAAAATCTTATGTCTTCTGTGCTTACTTATTCCTTCAGAAAACACCTTTTAATGACTTACTGCTTCCAGTGCATTGAATACAAACTTTTCCTTTGATATTGCAAGTTTTCCAAGATATCAAAGCAATGTGAGAGAAACATCATCTGTATGTTTTGCCAAACAGATTGACTTTGGCTACCCATGTAAATTTTCTGGACCTTTTGATCAAATACTCCACCCTACTGCAAATTTGGAATTCATGCCAAATATAGCATCCAGCAGTGAGATAAGTCTGAATTCTTTCATGTGAACTACAGTGGAGTTTTAAAATTCTTATTTGTGATAAATATTCTGTATATATTATTACAAATGTTGCTGAAATAATTTATTCCTCAAATAATTTGAAAATACTGTTGTTCCTTTTGAATTCAACCAACTTAACATTGATTCTCAGAAAGATCTTGTTCCAATGCTAATACAAATACTACTGCTTCTCATTTCATAAATGTGTGCAAATACATATTGATAGTTTTTGTTATTATCCAAAATTTAAATAGTTGGTGAAAACCTTTTTTTACTTTTACTAGAAAATGATGTTTGGATATTGGAAAACAAAAAGATAACAGGGCTCACCCACTGAAGGCAGTGGGACTTTTTCTAAAATTTCCATTTAGTATGTCTGACAGAAATGGGCTTCATTCTGCTTCAGTTCAAGATCTTTCCAAAAACATTGTTGGGAAACATTATAGCTGATGGTTTTCATCAGTCAGGAATACTCAGTACAGCCAGATTACCTGTTACTTAAGAAATCTTAATTAAAAAAGAAACAGGTGTTAAAAACTGCTCAGAATTTCCAGGATTGGAAGGATCCTATAAGGAAAAAATAAGAAAGCTTAGCCAGCGTGTTGAGGCAAAACAAAAAGAGGGATAAGATTGTATTCTGTAAATACATTAGAAAAAGTGTTATTTAAACTAAGGGAAATGCTGACACAGGAACAGATGGATACAAACTATTTGTGTACAGTTATTCTGGATTTAAAAAGGTTTCTGATTCTAAAATAAATGAGACTCTATGAAACTCCCCCCTAAGAGTACCAAGAGCAAACACACCAAAAAACTCCAACCCCCAAACCAAAAAAAATCTGATTGATTAGAAGCAGAGCCATCATATGAAAAAGATTATATGGCATGGTTGCCTACAAAAACAAGGGACTGAACTCAGTGACCCAAGAGTCCCTTCCAATCTGCTGTTCTTAATTAGATATATGAGTATCATGGGAGCTCTTCTAGCCTCCAGCCTGTTCCTGCAAGGAGATCCTTTTATTTGTGTAACTTCTCACTGATATCCCTGCAAATCTGCAGATCCCCACTGACATGTAGGTGATATGGATTCTTGGATCAAATTCTAGGGAAGGGTTCATGATCCCAGAAGAAAATTCTGTATCTGGCTTCTGTTTTCCATCTTGATTTTGCATGCAGCTTCTGTTTCAATTCCCCAGACTCCCTTCTATTCATTGTTTCATTTTTCTTGTGAAGATAACATTTCTTCTTGAAGAATGAATTAAATGCACATTAAGAATACATTTATAATTAAAATTCATGTGATGGGGAATAGTTTTACATGCACAATACCTGTTGCCAAGGCCTGAGTGTCCTTGTCACTGTGAAGTCTGTGCAAGTGGAGGGTTCAGTGGCTTTCAGACCCTTGAACCAACATTATGACTTTCATTACTGCAGGTCAGGTCTTGTGCTGTAAAAATTGAAGCACATACTTCTTATAGGAGCAGTAGGTAAAGGTAAAGCTTCCAGTGTCAGTGGGGAAAAAATTGCAGTGGGAACCTCTGAAAATGAAGTTCTTGATCTGGTAGCATCATAGATGATCACACAGTTACCCTTATGGAGCTCCATAATGCAATAGTTTTTGAGACTGAATCCTTATCTTACCACTTACAGTCACTTCAAAGTCCTCACTAAAGTCTTTCATTTACACAGGATATAATCTGGCTATTTCTGCCTCTGTTGCCTCACCTGTAAATCAGGGCAGTGTGTTGATGACTGCACATACTTGCAGGGGATATTTGGAGTCTCTGATAGAAAGTCCTACTTGTAAATGATGATGATAAAGATCTGTCCTAGAAATCACATGTTGCATTGCAAGTTCTAACTTGCTATGATGGCAGATGGGAATGTAATGATTCCCATTAATTTGGGATGGTTGGTAAACTCCAACAACTTCAGTTACTTCTTTCAGTTGTTCAGGGGTTCTCTAATGTGCTGTTTTCACAGGGAAGAGCACCAATGGCAATTACCCTGGCAGTTCTTACTGTTCATAAGCTTACTGTGTGAAAGCCATGATCTCCAACACTCAGAAGGACCCATTTGCTCATGCCAGCAGCCATGCCAGGTCTGCCTGCCAGGCACCCACTGCCAAGAAGGAAGTGTGGTACCAGGGCCTGAAAGGAATATAAACCAGCCTTCGTATGCTAAATACAGAGGACTAAAATTTTCTTAGCTCTCCATTCTGAGTGGAACGGATTTGATTCTGGCATTTTCCTTTGGCAGTGTTTTATCTTTGTACTGAGAATAGTGGATTTCTTCCTATTCTAGACACTGCAATCGATAATCTTTAAATTTTATTGTGTTTTAAAAAATACTTTACTAGAGCAAACCTCTGCCTTTGACATAATTTGTGCCACTGTTAAAGATTTTCAATTCAATCCTGACAATTAAACCAATGAAAAATCCATAATACCACTATTTCACTCAGCACTGTAGAAGCTACTGAATGTCTTATCTCTGGAAGTCTCAAACACAGCCCCTAATCTGTGGCAAGCACAGACCAAGAACAAACTTGCAAGAAGAAAGCTGCAGCTCTCATCAGACATAGGCCAAGGACTTTCTTTGGCCATAGGCTAGAAAACTCTACAAGCACTCCTTTACTCAGAACTATGTAGCATGTGAATGGAAAAGAAAGATATTTTTTCTAGAGCAAGTCAGCCTGAAAACCCTGCTGCCTTTTAGCTGTAAAATGGAAGCTGAAGTGTCTTTCATTATCACGTGGCACACAAAATGCTGATTTTCTGTTTGGTCTTTTCTCAATATTTTCTGTACACATGACAATTTGCAGTTTCTCAGAATGTTTCTCAGTAGATTACAAGCAACAGCAAATGCAAGTTACTTAAATTTAGACTGTTAAATTTTTTAGAAAGGCAAACTGTCTTCATTTTCTAGTAAACAGATTAACTGAGCTCACAAATATGAGATCACCTTTGTTTATGCAGAGATCATGGGCAAAGGCAAGGCTGTGTCTATAAGAAAGAGTCAGGAGAGCCTCCTTGCTTTATGATGTTCATGCTCCTATTTCCCATTTAAAACCACTGTAATCTATACTGCTGTTTATCTTCAGGGACTGTCAGGCAATTTAATTAGTTAGTTTTTTAACTAAGCATAGGGAAATAGAAAATACAGTATATGCATTGCATATTGTCATTTGGCCTGGAGGATATTTCAGTGTATGTTTTGGGCAATTTGATTTTTTTATAGGTATATATTAGCTCTGCCTTGGTCTCATTGCCAGTGCAAATAATTTTGAATTTAACTGAAAAAAATTCTGCTTTGTTTCTTCATGTTTAAGATAGCAGTTGTTTTGTGTCTGTGGGAGTCCTAAATTCCAAGATCTGCTGTCTTTTTTTTCTCTTCCTTATGACTTTCAAGATAGATTCATTGCAATGAAGATTTGGAGGAAATCAAATCTGCCCATATAAGGAAACACATGGAAAGCCATTCTGGAAGCATAGAAAGCATAACCATTTATCAAACAAATCAAGTCTGTTGTTTTAGAAGACACTTCGAGTTTACTTCTTTTCACCTTAGAGTTTGCTTCTCACAGCGGTCACCAAGCTTTATTATTTGGTGGAACTGGGTGGTTTTGAGATATTTTGATTTGGACAATTTGAAATGAGCAGTTAAACTCATCAGCTGCACTTTCATCACTTCAGCTGGCATCTAAGAGCAGTCCTAGGTTGACACCTCTAAGGGGTGAAATCCCTAATCTGATCCTTTCACTTTCTCTATGACATCAGGATTTTTGTTTCATTGCTTGTAGGATATTTAACCTATTTAAAACACTTTGAAGTCAGTAACTGTGATTACAAAATCTCCAGTCAGGAAGAAATCAACTTTACCTCAGCACCCTTCTGTTCTTGCACAGGGACTCACCATTACAGAGGGTAAAAGAGTCTGAGTATTCACGTAGACTCATCTGGACTCTAAAGCTGAAGGTAATCAGGGTATCCTCCTCCTGTTTTTCCCTCTTTTCAGTAAAAGGATATTCATTTAATCTATGAGTTATTCAAGCAGCTTTCAAACATATTTATAGTTCCTGAAGGTCTTTGATACTGTTTCTATTGAGTTGGAGCTGATTTTTTTTGCCAATTGTCATAAACTTTGATTTTATGAACCACAAAATAAAGTGTAGGGGATTTTAAATGATTTTCTGTAATTTGTACAGGTAGCATGAGAATGTGGCAAAATCTTAATTCCAGTTTAAAACAGTTTAAACTCATGATGTGAAGATTGTTGCCCCCATTTCACTGGTTTGGAAAAACACTAAAGAGACTGTACCACTACCTACTCAATATGTTCAGTTCCAGACTTTCCAGGCTGCTGTTCAGAAACACTGCATAGTTACATTTCCAGTTAAAGTTAGTATTAACAGTGATGAGCACCTTATGCTTGTCATTCTTAAAATTTCAGAATTTTTTACATTCTGGCAATCCCTATACTTGAGTCTCAAAGTAATACATTGCCTTGTATTCCAAAGCCTTGAGTACCTGCCCTTTTAGGATCCATTCTCCTTCTCTTAGTGGTACAAACATGAGGACTAAGATATCCCAAAGTGGGACCCTCAAAATGAATGAACATACTTTGGGAAAAGACCTTAAATGGCTTACACCAGGAGTTGCTGTAGTTACCATTAGAAGACAGCAAATCAGGAAATGGTCACCCCTTATATTGTGATTATTGTCATTACTTTCCTCACATGAAGCCAAATAGCCAAATCTCTGGGAGCAAAGACTCTTATTTTCTGTTTGAATCCAAGAGCAGGTGCCTGAGGCATGTTTGAAATATGTCATCTGATCTGTTTTCTCTGTATGATCCAAAACATGCCATCAGTATTCTTCAGGTTAGATATGTCAAAATGCATAATGATGCTGACTAAAACCAGAATTCTATACTTTTAGTCAAGTAAAAAGAAGCCAAGCTTCTCATATAAGATTAGTCTCTAACTCTTCTTTGCAACCATTGTGCCATCCCTACTGGGACACAAGTTAGAAGGTGGTCTATTGAACAGTAGTACCAAAATAAGTCAGATTTGTTTTCTTTATACTGTTTCAGGTTGTTGGAGCACACAGATGGGCTTGGCTTTGTTTTGTTTTAGCAGAGATGGAGTGGACTGTTAGGTTTTTGGTTTTATTGTTTGTTTTTGAGAGGTAAAAAAGCAAAAAAAATCACAGTAGATGGAGCACAATGTTTGAAGGGTGCATGGATTTCAGATCAGGACTGGCTTTTGTCCTGCCTGTCCAGAGTACAAGCAGAGTGAGGCTGGGTTAATCTGCACTCACTGGGGTAGACAAGTTCTCTGTGGTGTTTTCAAGTGTGTATCTGTTTGTGTTATGTAAGGATAAAAGTTTTGGCAAATTGTCTTGTACATATCTTCCACTGTATAAATAACTTTGGCAGCTTTGTTGAATAAATCAGGATTGATTTAATATATACAGTCCTTGAACACTTTTCAAGTGTTTTAATATAAATCTCTTGATTTCACAACCTGTTTATGGTGATCTGCTATGAAGCCATGTGGCTGCAGTGAGAGCTTCACTCAGTGCCTGTAAATGTAACATATATTTTCACTGTGAGAGAAGAGCAGTAAGATTTACCAGCACACTATTGCATCTTCTTTAAATGAACTATCCTTTATACCCTCACTCTCTTACTAAGGATAACTTTTCATCTTCTCTTCAAGCCAGGGAAAAACTGCAGGAATTTGATTGAATGGATGTGTATGAGAGAAATTTACATTTGTTACACTGGATGCATTACTGTGTGTGATTTTAAACTGAATGCCATTTACCTGCATGGGAGAATTTGTTGCAAATGTCATTTAAACTTGTTTTATAAATGGAAAAGTGCAGGCAGCTGTATGAACCTTGGCTAAAACATCTGTGTTTTTGTTTCATCTCTTAGGGCCTCAGCTTTTCCTAGACTTCTTCAATTTGTGGCTATGGAGAGAAGGAAAAGATTTTTTTGAATGTTCAAACGAATCCATTTTCTATTGTTCAGCTTCAGTAACCAAATCACTTTTGAGAATGAAGAAAAAAATTATTTTTTCAGTAAAGTAAAAGTTTACAGTCTTTTAGAACAGATATATACCTGAGGTTGGTGTGGGTAGGATGTTAAATCTGGTGGGAAAGCTGCCAGAAAGGGCTTTGTACATTTGAATGTGCTTAGAAAAAAATAGCTCTTAATTATTTAATTTTTTTGGTAGGTAGGGTGGGTTGATAACTAAAGAAGACTATTCTCAGTAGATTGTTTTCCTCATAAGTGAAATGCTGTCACTTTGGCAGGATTCAGGTGAACCATGAAAAGCTAACCTGCCTTTGAGGGAAAACCAGAAGCTATTCTCTTTCTGGATTCACAAGGCCTTCTGGAGGAGCCTAATGCATGAAAAGAACTCCAGAGAAACTCTCCCTCTTGCCACTGTTGCACATGGGATTTACAGTCTTGGAGCCTGCTCTTTGTCCTTTTTATGGTAGGGCAAGCTTCCATGAAAAAAATTTGGAAACTGCTGTTGTACTATCCTGAGATGAGAGAAAAATGTTTTTTCCCCTGGAAGAGACAGTTTTTCCTTTCTTCCTATTCTCATCCTACAGAATGAGTAGAAATAGAGCAACAAGGATCAATACTTCCTTCCAAGATTATGCTTAGGACTTTACAGCAATCAGGAACTACTACAACATGTTGTGGCATTACTTTTCTGCCTTTGCATCTCTATAGCACAGGGTAGCAATTACTGAACTGTCAATGCATCTTTGTGTAGCATTTCCCTATCCTTTGTTGACCTCTCCTCCTGTCACCCATCAAACTTTCTAGTAATTTCATAGCAAACACACTCCAAAGTGTATGCATGTGTGAGAGAGTTGCTTAGTACTACATTTATTTCTGTTACATTTCACACAACCTAAACTTGAGTTATGGTGCATAAACCTGTTAATTAATGTGTTTCTGTGTTCTTTTAGGGTCAGTTTTTTAAAGCCATACAATTAGGTTTGAAAGATTGATTCTCTTGGACTACAGAATTTAATCTCAAGAGACATCTGAATTACTAAAGTAATTTAGTATTCAAGAGTTTGTTTACATGGATAATTGATCAGCATTGCTAGAATAGAAATAGCTTTACTCCAGTGTTACTCCCTCATGTGGACGTTGCACTCTGGAATAAAACCAACTTCATTTTGAAATAATTACTCTCACTAATTGTTCCAGAATAGAGTGTCCACAGGAGGGAGTTATGGCAGAAATGGCCATAACAGAATAGTTACAGCTCTCTGATTACATTCACTGGGTACAAATGACTTGTGCAAGAGTGGCATGAGATTTGCAAGGGTAAAAAAATGCAGCAGATACTGTCATTTCTGCTCTTGTCAACCAGCTGGGTTGATGGTGTTAGCTTTTCCTCCTATACAAAGGTTTGTTGTTGCCACAGTGTTCTGGGAACCTGCAGCAATTTTGCTTTGATAGCACTCTCCAAATAACTCAGTGAACTTAATATGAAATACAGCTTTGTCTCTTCTCTCTCTCTCCCCCATTTATTTTCACTTTGTAAATTCAATTACAATTTGAACGTAAAATTCTTGGGTGAAAACCAAGTTTTTCTTTTTTCTTACAGTGTTCCCTGACCTGCTGGTATTTGGCAGTTCACTGACATTTCATGCCTCTTGTTACCTCTGAGCTAAAGAATACCTTCTTGAAAGACCTTTTCACCCTTGCCACCATATAGTAAGGCTTTTCCACCCAAAAGAACATAGGATGTCTGGTTTTCTTGACTGCTTTTCTTCCTCGTAGCAGCAAAGAGCTGTTTGCTAAAATGTATTTCAGACATTGCTGATAGCTGCCTGAATTTCAAATGGCTGGGGCAAAAACCCCACAACAAACCAGAGAAGCAAGATAAAAGTAAAATTTTAACTTCTCCCATAAAACCTGCCATTAAAAATTATATTTTGTGACTCTTCAGAAATCTTAAGGATTTGAGGTTTTGGGCAGTTTTCCTAGCCAGTATACTGGAGGAGAGGTCTGAGAAGGAAGGAAAAGTTTAACTACAGTTAAAATCAAAGGAAATCCAGGAAAGTGCTGGCTCACTCCTCTGGGTATAGCAACATAGATGCTTCCAAATGGTGATAACTGGTACTATAGAACAAAAGAATCTGCACTAAGTCTAGTGAGAGAGAGTCTGCAGTGGGCAGAATACACCAAAGCTGAAAGAAATTCTCATGGAATCACAGAAAAACAACTAAACCAGATGGTTTCTTTCCCTTCCCTCAACAAACAGCTCATCCCTGTACCAGTGCTATTTCTAATAAGCATAAAAATCAGTGGAATCCACTCCACTCTGCAACAGCCTTTTACATTTTGAAATATTGCTGTTTCTCTTCACTTTGGTTTTCTCTTTACTGAAGAAAACAGTTTCAGCTTACTCAGTTTTTCCTCTTAGGTCTTGCTGCATTGATCTCCACTTGTTCTTGTTGCTCTCTTCCAGGTTGTTTCCAGCAAGTTCTTATGTTGTTCATGCACGACACTTGAGGCTTTACCTGGGCCTCACCTAGAGGCCAAAGGACTTCCTCATGTATTTTAAGTACCTTATATATTCTGCTGGTTTTTATTTGCACTAGTTTTAATGTAAGGAAAAAGAAGGAAGTGCTTTTGCAAATAAATTAAACTTACTCATTCGTATTCAGACTAGTACTCAAAGTGAAAGGGAGGAAATGGGCCAGACCTGGGCTGCTACCAAGCTTAACAGAAGCTGTGAGCAAGGAGTGATTTCCTCCCACAGCAACAGTATAAGAGGAGAACCAGAAAAATGGCAAGAGAAAGAGCAGCAAATTAAAAGTGTGGTTCTCTCAGCCATAGGCAGCACAAAGACCAAGATTAGATAAAAAAGGTCATGCCTTGATGTTAGAGATACAACTCATTTGCTTCCTCTAACGTAGTACTTCTATGCATCGTACAACAATGGCTAATTCAAATGGGGTGTTGGGTGTTTCTAAGTTGGATTAGGAGGTAATAGAGGCATTCAGCCTCACCTGGATCTCCAGAGTGACTGCTTGCATTCAAATCAGGCTAATTGGAGGGATTCTTGTTAAATATCAATGTTTGACTGTGCAGCGATTAATAAACATGTTTTGGCTGGCTCAATGTGGAAAGAAAACAAAAAGTAGAGTGAGGATTAAAGAGGGATCTCAAGCAGATCAAGAGAACCAAGTGGTCAAAGTGGCTTACTTTTCTGTTATGGAAGATGTATTCACTTTGCCATGACTTGGGCACCATGGTAAAAAAGGGGCCAGGTATTGTCCATGCAGTAGCTTTAGCAAAGCTCTTCAAATGATGTATTTTATGGTCACTGCGGGTACTTTTTTTGTCCAGCACACTCTTTCCAAGGCTTTACTGCAGCTGTATATCTTGTTTTTTCATTCAAAATGGTGTTTTAGCAAACATCAAGAAAATATTAAAAAATAAAAGCTTAAAAAATAAAAGAAGGAGGCCAGGTAGAGCAGAGAAATCTCTTAATTTGCCCATTAAGTGCTGACCCATAACAACAGAGGCTTTGAACACTGAAAACTTTTAATGCCCTTATTTCTAATCTAGTGCAATGCCTCTGTGAAAAGAGAACTCTCAAATCTGCACTTAATTGGACTGAGGCATTGAAGAGCTTTTTCTTAAAGAAGGATATCAGATCTATTTCTTCATCCTGATTGTTGAGGTTTTGAATTCTGAAATTAATTGTCTACCTGTCCAGTGATACAATGCTTTTCAGTCACTGCATAATTACCTCTGCAGAAGGAATAGAGCAGAGCATTACCCCCATCCTCCCATGTGTCCTCATTTGTAAGCACATTTGTAGAAGACTACAGCCTTTACCAGCAGTGTAGTGAAGCACACAAAAATGGGTCACCCATGGCAGTGCTGACCGCCTTTTCCAACAACATGTGTCATTGTGAGAGAGTGAATATTTCCCTGAGGGATTATTTCCTTGAGATTGATTAATTGGTAACTGTAACAGTTAAAGCAATGTGCTATTTATCATTGTTCTTCATTAAACTGAGAGACAGGATGTTCATTAAAAAGAATGTTTCTTCTAAATGAAAAGAAATTGTAATTCAGAGCAACTGCTTGCATGCTGGATTTCCACAGCTGTTGTGCTCAAAGTGAGGGGATTCAGTGTGAGTTGTTTCTGAGCAGCACTCAGGTGATCAGATTAGTCTCCAGGGTCCTGTCCTGAAGTGTTGCACTGCAGTTGTTTCAAGTAGAAGCAACTCACGTTAAAAAGTATCTGGATATTAAGAAGAGGACAGTGGGCACACCATTCCATCCTTGGACACAGATCCTGGCTGACATACATAGTATCTATCCCTGTTTTGTTTTTTTTTAACCCTGCTCCCTGTCAAACTCGGGAAGCAGTCAGCCCTGTACTTCTTCTCAGCCCTCAGCTTGCTATCCTCTCTAAATATCCCAGTCCAACATGAAAACCTGATTTGGTAGTTAAATGTATGCCAAATTAAAAACTCTTGTGTGAAGCTGTCCTTAGAAGCCTGCAAGATCTGATCAAGGGAGTAAAGATTGGGTTTTCTATCCTCTTAGCCTGGCATGTGAAGCTGTTTCTTAAAGAATTTAAACTATGTAATTGAGGCTCTTTGTTTTGTTTTGTATTTTTCTTGAAACAGGACTAATATGGAAATTTAAAGATCTAAGTGGTCCCTTCTGAAAGTTCCTAACATTGCTATCAGTATCATTCCTTTTTATAAACAGAACTGTTACAGTTCTAAGAAATAAAGTATTCAAAGAATGCACTCATAAAAGATTACGCATACAATGGAATTTTTTTGCCTCAATGGGAACAGAAGGCTTTGTGAGAAGTATTTGTGTGCAATGAACATAATGTTTGAATCAATTTTTAAGCTGTTGCTAATGAAACACCACCATTTGAATAAGGGGCTACAAGGCATGCATCTTACAGATGCACAATGTATCAGTTCCTGCCCAACATATCAAGACCCTGGGGCTTTAGAGTGTGAAACAAGTGTTCAAAAAGAACTATTCTAGAAGGGGAGGGGGGGAGGGAAAGAGCCTGAAATGCAGCTTGAAGTGATGTGAGATTTACTCCCTTAGCTCGTGTTTTCCGTAGTTTCATCATATGATTTGGCAGTTCT
This sequence comes from Parus major, assembly GCF_001522545.3. Classification (NCBI taxonomy): domain Eukaryota; kingdom Metazoa; phylum Chordata; class Aves; order Passeriformes; family Paridae; genus Parus; species Parus major. Next base: position 93,897,167 of record NC_031768.1, read on the forward strand.
GCAGAGCTGGTGTTAAATACATCACATGGGAGCGTAACAGAGATACTTCAGAACCTTGGATAAGTGACAGACCTCACAGTCAAGAAGTTACATGACAGTTCCTACCTGTTCCACTTTCATAGTTCAGCTTTTCTTTCTAATGTAGTCTCCAGTCTGTTTCTCCCATCAAATAAGTGATCTGACCACACCTCAGGGCTTTCCTTTCAGGGCATGGCTGGTGCCCTACTCATATTTTTCAGTGAATGGGAAGGTTAGGAGTATCCTTCTGCTTCATCCTCTTCACATAATCTGCTTCTAGAAGTCCCCCAGGCAGATTCTCTTCACAACTCAACCCCAGCATTGCTTGTAATCAGCAATAAAGAAATAGAGTTAAGATGAATTGGTTATTCTGAAGGCTTCGGTGAATGGTTCAGATGGGTATGTATTGTCCATTGTTTCCAAATAATTTCCTCCAAGAACTGAGAAAGTTTGTTTCTTGAGTCTGCAAAAAGGCATATTGCCAGGCAACATGGGGGCTTGGTCTTGAATGGATAACTCTTGAGCTTAAAATTAATTCCTAGCATGATATGTGAATGTTTCTGTTGCCTTCTCACAAACATCTACAAAACCTTGCCATCACAATTGTTCTCTTGCACACATATTTATCTCTATAAACTTCCATGAATTACAAGCAAAATGAGACACACACACACAAAAAGTGACCAAGTGCATTTAGTTCTTTATTCAAGTGAATGTTTAGACTGACTGTTGCACAATAGTCCAGAACTGTGAAGCTGGGTATTTCTGCTATGAACATATCTCTGAAATTTCCACTGCTTAGCAAAGTTTGTTACATACTCATTCTAGCAAGGATAACCCACTAGAAAATAAGCCACTGAGAAATACTGCGTTTAGCTTGACATTTCTTTGATCTATTTTTTTTATGGTGATTTTATTTAACTGTCACTGCATCTGGTGATCACATTCAGACTGAGGAGACAAAAAAAAAAAAGCATAGAGAGCAAGTGAGAAGTTCTTGGAATATTGCAAGCTGCTGTGTGACTGGTAATGGCAAGGCACGCAGGCAGAAAACTCTCTGCAAAGGTGACACTACAGTGGGAAAATTTGATACTTATTAGCTAGCAAATGGTCTGAAGCAATAAACTTGAAGCAAATGTTCAGCTGCAAACAAATGCTGAATATCCTGCTTGTCTTAATTTCTCCCCACTGATTCTTATAACTTATGATTTTCAGTATGTGTTTTCTGAACTGTGTTGCTTGAAATCTTAAAGTCCAGATGGCATATTTTCCAGATCTAGGGACTAGTGTACATTTTAAAATTGCTTCAATAGATTGTATTTTAAAGCAATTGTCCTATTTAGACAATAAACCAGATTATTTTCTAAATTACAGATTATCTTGTATGCATTAAAGAGAGAAATTAGTTAATTATTCCATCTGCAACACAGCTGATGTGCTGAATCCTTAGAAACCTTGCTCCCATGCTGTCCTGTGCACCATGTTTCCCAAAAATGCTGTCTTCTGGCAGCTCCTTTAGCCTGCAAATGTGGATAAGATGTCATCTAAAACAAGAGGATGTATTTTCCTTAAAAAAAAAAAAAGAGAGAGAGTAGAAAACCTCTACCCTTATCCTTCAGACATGAACTTATGCCATTATCAGGACTGCATAAAGTGTGGGGTTTTTTTCCCTAGTCTTCCTTCTCCTCTCCCTTAGAACTTTGTTCTCTGAGAGCTTTTCAAAAGGAGGGAAAAAACCAACCCAACACTTAGAGAAGCAGTTGAGGGGGTCCAAATTCATTTTGACCATTTTGAACCTTTTCTTAGCCCACCCCTCAATGGCTCATCCAGGACAAGAATTAGCTTTAAAATGCACTCAGTTCTGGCTATATTCATGGTTTAGGGCCTGAGTCCCTTGCCTAACAAAGGTTACCTTTCCTGACAGTTTAGTTATTCTCAATATGCCTTTGTTGCATGATAAGCAACGATTTTTGCTACATGACAAGCAAAAGTAATGTTAAAAAGTCAAAGTTGAACATGGGGAAAAAGAGAGGAGGTAATGCAGTAATCCATGCTCACATACCTGCAGGTATCTGTAAGATTAGGACTTAGGAACCCATCTTCTTGTTACATGTGCCAAACAAATAGATCCAATGAAGTCTGCAGAGTTTTTGGGGTGTGTAAACAAGTGCAGTCAGTTACTCAAGTGTTGCTCCTCATCCACCCAAGCACTCTTAGCTGTTTCAGTAAATGACAGGAAAAACTTTCTGTTTTTTAACCCAAATATGCTGCTTCCCCCCCTCCCCCCTCAATGTTTTTGTAATGTTTTTGCTCAGCACTGCTGAGCTACAATGTTTTTGCGGTGTATCTGCATAGTGACAGTAGCTCCACCCAATCTGCAAGCCACAGGGCTTGTGTGACAAATGCTCACACGCGTTTGGGTGCATGGCTGTGCTCTGCTGGCTCAGGTGCCGGTCCCATGATCGCGCATCCGAGCATCTTCTAGAGCAGCGTGCATCCCGGCAACTGGAAAGACAGGCAGCGCAAATTCACTCTTTTCTGCACCTGAGTCTGCAAACATCCCTTCTGATGCTGTAATAGCCTCAAAATTTTCCGGTTTCAGTGGAGCTTAGCAGCTCATCATGAAAAGTTTACAATGGGTTTTAGGGAATCGAAGCATGCTGACTTAATTTTCACTTAGCATCAGCCGCAGGCAGGCTCGCCAGCTTATTAAGAACACTTGGCCGTGAAGGGCGGTGGAAAGGAGGCTGTGGAGCACCGATACAGGATGCTCGGAGTTAAATGTTGCCTTTGAACAGAGATCTTCCCTTTCTGCAGGTGCAGTGACACGATCTGTTATTTGCTGCCGCCAATAACATTTGGGGGCAGAGGAGGAGCGGAAGGCGGCCTGGCTGGTCTAGAAGTCATTGCCATGTCAGCGGCTCACAAATCTCCGGTGCCACCCAGCGAGGCCAGGTCACCGGTGGGGTTCAGAGACACTTTCACGCGGGCAGCTTCATGCCTGTCCCGTAGCACCGCACAGACACGGGGACAGCGTGGGGCTACGTAAAAGACACAGGTTTAACTTGTTCCTTCCCCTGTTCTTACACAAACATTTGGTCATAGGGGCAAAGCCGCCTTTCCGTACACGTGGGAGAGGCATTTACGCAGACAGCTCCGCCTGCTACCGAAACAGGCGCCGCCCGCGGAAAGCCGAGGGAGGGGTGGGAGCAGCGTCCCCTGCGAAAGGCGGTGAAACGGGGCCAGAGAGCGCGGGGTGACACCGGGGCTGAGGGGGGGGGACAGCGACGGGCCGGGGGCGGCGCTGGCCCCGGGCACCGCACCTGCCTCCCCCCGCGGCCCCGCCAGGTGGCGCCGTCCCCCGCCCGCAGGCGGCGCAGCGGGTCCGGGGACCGCGGGTTCGAGTCCCAGGGCCGCGGGGTCGTGTCCCGGAGGCCGAGGGTTCGTGTCCCGGGGCGCTCGTCCAGGAGAGCCCGCGATGTGCCGAGGGCTCGTCCCCGGGAAAGGTGTCCGGGAACCGCGGGCTCTGCCTCCCGCGTTGTCTTACCCTCGCCGTTGAGTCCGGCCCAGAGGCAGGAAGGGCCGTGGAGGATGATCTGCCCTAGGGAAAATTGTTCCGTGTCTAGACAAATTCATGAGGTGAGGGGGGATGGAGGAAATTATTAGAGTAGCTATTCCCCATGGATACGTCCAATCTCCTAGCACCCTCACGGCTTGCAGTCCTGCGGGGCAGAGGAGGGGAACGGAGCAGCAGGAGGACCGGGATGCGCCCCAGCTGCTCCAGCCGTGTCCTAGGAGACTAGACCCGGAGAGAGGAAATTTTCAGCTGAACAAAAAGTGTCCCTGTCATTCAAGAAGCACCGCAGAAATATTTATATTTCAACAAAATTTTTCCGTGTTAAAACTTTGAAGATGGGAGAAGAGTGACTTTTTATAAGGACTGGTCCCTGTTTTGTCTGAATGAAGTTTGTGCTCACAATCAGAACAAGAGATCAGCACTGAAAGACCAAATTAAAACAAAACAAACCACTTTCCAAGTCCTATCAAAGTTTCTGTGCAATGCTTTCCTTCCTTCTGTTTTTTAATGAAACATCAATTTGCTTTAATTATATGCAAAGCAAATTTATTTTGGTATTCTAGAGGGCTGCTGTGGAATGGAGTCATAGTCCTCTTGGCTTTCATGGTGATTGATTGCATTTTTTCCTAATCATGGTGAGAGAGCTGTGGCTTCTTATCAGGCTCTTGTATTTGTTATGTTCTGTATCTGTTCTATTATCTGCTAGTTATAAGAGCTGAAATCAATAAAGCTTGATTGCTTGGCTGTTGCTTATGAGATACACTTTTCATAGTTTTTAATAAATGCTGTAATATATGTAGAAAACATTAACTTGACTGTTTGGTTCTAACGCCCTGAGAGAGACAAACATTGCTGAATGTTGCAGGTTCTTGTCTCAGTTCACACTAATTTTACAGCGACTGATAAGCACTCCATTGTATTTCTTAGAAAAATCTGAACTTCCCAGAAATGTCTGAGGGATTACAGTGGCGAAACAACTCAGTTTTGCAGACTTTTGATGGTTCTGGATTTGATGACAAACACAGATGCAATTGTGTAATGCAGTGCCTCATATAGGCTCTCTTTAGCTTAGCTGATTCCTCTGGTATGTTTTTGCGAACCACCCTTCATTGCTGGGGTTGTCTTTCCTGTAACCATTCACAGGTAGGAGACTTGTTAGTACTTCACATTATTAATACATCATCTTGTTCATTTTGGCCAAGACAAGAAGCTTGAACAAATTCCTGGGGACCCATCACAGTGACTCCCCACAGGGCTCTGAGGAAGTTGCTTCTTTCTGCCTTATATTTGGCTCAGCAGGAAGAATTACAATATTTTGTCTATGAGAGAGGTCAAGACTTGTAGGTGAAAAATGTGACTGTAAATTCAAACCTTTAGGAACAGATGAATTGGCCATATGCTGTCTAGAGAAATAGAATAAAAACCCCACCCTTTTGTGGTGACTGGTCCAGTTTCTCTGAAGTCTTTTGGAATAGAACTGAAGTATTTCACATGTACAGAAATCTACACAAAGGCTGTCCAAGCTTGTAAAGTGTCAGATGGACCAAGCTCACTAAATATGTGCAAGATTCCAAAAGCGCTTCAGAAAACTTGTTTTTCTTCCACTGGCAACACTGAATTTTTTGTATCTCTGCATAAAAATGTTTATCATACATTAAAATGTAACTGTGTGGCATCCATAAAATTATTTCCTTCCTCTCGCTACTCCAAAAACAAATATTGATTTTATCAACACCTAAAGTGTATTCAGATAACCTTTATCTATACTATTTTTTACCGCTGAACTGCTCAGCTTACACACTATGAACATCATCTAATCAAAATAACATATAAGAACACATGTTATCACAATAGAATTATTTAGCTAACAGCAGTTTCTATAATGGTCAATTAAACAGACTCTTGTTGTTTGTACAACATTTTTATAATGAGAACAAGGGTGGTGATGATGGTGTCAGTTAAAAGTTCAATTATTTTTGTAACTCAGCAAGCTCCTTCTTTCAGATAGTCATAACTTTCAGAGCACTCAAGCAGAATTGTTACATTCTTGCTTATAGACAAGCAAAAAGTTGTCAGGAGATTTTCAACAGAACACATCCACCCTTTATTAAATCATACTGATGCCAAGTATTAGAAACCACAGCCACAGTGAAGAATGCTTTTACTGCTCCTACCAAAACATAAATGTACATGTTCCTATCTTGACAGTAATTTAGCTGCATATGCTATAACTTGTCTTTTTGTAGCTCTCACTGAGCCCCAAAACATTGAAAATAGGTTTTAAAGTTATAACCACTTACCTAGATTTTTCATTACCCTAATATTTGCAATCAGTGTCAAGGACATAGGAAATACTGTGCTTTAGCAGTATTATTTTTTGTCAACTTGGTTGGAAATTGCAAAAGGGAAGGAACAAGTATTTTTAAAACAAGCTCTTTTAAAACATATTCTTCATCTCTTGTGTTTTGATTTGCTGTAATATTGAGCTCTGATTTGCAGAGTACCTTTGTGCAATTTAAGGCTTACAGGTTCTGTAAACTCTAACATGTTTTCATAAACACGTTAGGAAACCCAGGAGTTTTGGTGTTGCTGCTGCTGTATTCAAGTAGGAGGCTTAGAAACACAAGAGGTATTAAAGGTGAAAGCTCCTAAGTTCTGTTTCCCACTTAGTTGTCATCTGGACGTACAAATATTTCTGTTAACAGAAATAAATTGGCATTTCTTTGGGCTGGTTATTACAACCATTTCACAGGTGGGAAAAAGGATTTTCAGAAAAGGATATGGGTTCAGAGGCATGTATGCGTGAGGAGGGAATTGTCATCTGAAACAGGATACATACAGCTCCACCATAAGCAAAGTTCTAAGCCCCATATGTTAGCTGTTTCTTTACATTCAGGGAAATTGCTTCTTCAGTCCCTGCTTTCTTACCTGGAAATTGAAACAAGACCATAAAACCCCATAGGTAGTTGAAGAATAAAGTCTCTCGGTTGTTTAATGGAAAACTCTTCTTATTGGTCCTTTTATGTTGATTAGATGAAGAGGCCTAAGGAGGCCACCATGGTAAATTGTAAGTTAATGCATAATATAACACAAAGTTCAAGTGAAGTAAGTTTAAGTACAGTCCATGTATTTTTCCTATGTGGCTCTGTCCTCAAGTTTCAAAGAAATATGCATTCAAGCCAAATTCAAAGAAATTTTTTTTGGAGCTTTCACACTGAGAAACTTATTCAACCTTTCCAGCAGCTTAGAAAGCCATGCTTTTGAAAGTTTTTTTTTGTTTTTTTTTTTTTATGTAGGTTCCACTTATATTGACTTTATTAAAGTTGTTAATCATTGCTTTTCCTTCTGGTCTGAATTAGAATGCTGCCCTAACTCCAGCTAGAAGGTGGCTCTCTTGAACATTTATCCTATTTCTTTCTTTATTCTTCTGCTGTCTCACCAGTGTCTCAAAAAAACTATTTTGACCTAGTGTCTCTGCAGGTCCACCTAGTTTGTCCATAGCCTAAAAAAGTTAAAGCAGGAACACTGCAGTGAGAAATTTTCTTGTCTGTCAGTTTGCTTCTTGTGGCTTTAGCTATGTATTGAATATGTATTTGCCAGTTTAGTAGCTCCATGAAAGATTTGGTATTGTACGTATCTTAGAAGAGCTGTCATAGCCTGTCCCTGCTTCATTTTGGTTATGCTGCATGTGTAATTTCATAAATAAACATTTATTCACAGAATGTAAATTTGGCTGAATCATTCTGCATATGTGAACCATTTATTCTTGAACAGAGTATTGTTCCGTATTCAGTAACTTAAATATTATATAACCACTGCAAAGCTTGTCCATTTGAAGGGAAAAAGAAAACACAATTTTCTTTTGGCCTCTTTCTTTCATTTCCGTAGAAATCTTTTCAATTGTGATTCAGCTTTGAAACACAAAAACATTAGCTTCATTTTATTCAACAGAGCTTTAGCTTGTGTTTATCAAAGTCATAGTGGAAAAAAGTAACCTTTTACTGCATTTTGCTTCTGTTATCATTTAGACCTAACACTGCTCTGAAATGACTCAAGTTATGTTGTCACATGCAGCAACAAAGCAGATTACTGAATTTTAAGCATTTGCAATGCAGGATAAACCCACTGCTTGAATCACAGTAGGAACAGTGGTTTGTGTGCTCAGCCTCTCTGGTGCTGTCAGCAATATATGAGAAAATAAATACTTCACATAATTTGCATAGCACTGGCTGTGTTTGCACACTCTGTGAATGATTATGTTCAAGTGTGAGTCATTGAATGCAGAAGCAGGGAGCTGCTGGAGACACTAAGGTCCATTTTGTGGAACCGTGGTGACTTACTGCTGCCATCCAGAGGGACCTGGACAGGCCTGAGAGCTGGGCCTGTGAAAACCTCACTGACTTCAGCAGGGCCAAGCACAAGGTCCTGTGCCTGGGTCAGGGCAATCTCAAAGCACAGATTCAGGCTGGGCAGAGAATGGATTGAGGACAGCTCTGAGGAGAAGGATGTGGAGGTATTAATGTGTTGGTGGACAAGAAGCTCAACACAATTCACCAGTGTGCACTGACAGCCCAGAAAGCCAAACACATCCTGGGCTGTATGAAAAGCAGCATGGCCAGTGGGGCAAGCAGGGGGATTTTCACCCACTGCTCCACTCTCCTGAGACCCCTCCTGGAGTGCTGCATCCAGCCCCAGGCTCCCCAACAGAATAAAGATGAGGAACTGCTGGATTGAGCCCAGAGGAGAGCCAGGAAGATGAATGATTGGGGGCTAAAGCACTGCTTTTAATGACAGGCTGAGAGAGCTGGGACTGTTCAGCCTGAAGAAGGGTCTCTTTGGGGAGACCTTCTTGTAGCAGCCTTTCAATACCTAAAGGGGGCCTGCAAGAAAGCTGGAGAGGAACTTTTTACGAGGGCTTGTGGATTAGATATAGGGAAGAAATGATGAGACACTGGAACAGGTTGCCCAGAGAAGCTGTGGATACCCCATCCCTGGAAGTGTTCAAGACCAGGCTGGATGGGACTTTGAGCAACCTGGTCTAGTGAAAGGTGTCCCTGCCCATAGCAGGGGAATTGGGCCTTTAGACCCCAACATTTCTACGGTTCTATGATTTGCACACATGAGGCTTTACATTAGGACAAAAACAATCAGGGAAAAAGGTGCAGTCCTAAATTGTGGAGGGCCTTGTTTGATAAGAGACAGGGAAATTTGTTAGTTTAATAGTACAAGCATGATTCACTCACATAAGCAGCAGTCACCTCTGACATCGGATTATAGGCTAAGAGGTGGAGGGATTTAAGTATTTGCATGTTTGAATGTACATTCCTTCTCCTTCTCCTTCTTCTTCTCCTTCTCCTTCTCCTTCTCCTTCTCCTTCTCCTTCTCCTTCTCCTTCTCCTTCTCCTTCTCCTTCTCCTTCTCCTTCTCCTTCTCCTTCTNTCCTTCTCCTTCTCCTTCTCCTTCTCCTTCTCCTTCTCCTTCTCCTTCTCCTTCTCCTTCTCCTTCTCCTTCTCCTTCTCCTTCTCCTTCTCTTTCTCCTTCTCCTTCTCCTTCTCCTTCTCCTTCTCCTTCTCTTTCTCCTTCTCCTTCATGTACTTTGTCTTCTTCCATGTAACAAGAAGTTTGATAAAGGAATGAAAAACTTGGTAAGTTCAAGGAGAGAAGACATAACTGTTCCCTTCTGGCTCTCCACAAGTACCCCCTAGGCATGTATAAGTCCTCATGCTTCCATATATTTCTTGAGTTTTCTCACAGAAAAGCAGCCTGCCAATCAGTTGAGCTTACCCAGCAGACTCTCATGTATTTCTGTGGTTCTTCTCTTGGGCTAGCACATTTGTGACTGAGTGGGAATAAAAATGCCAGTCTGTTTAAGCTAAACTGTTGTATAATTCTAACAGCAGGAACAAAGCATAACATTAGAGAAACACTATATTAAAATTATACCAGGTCTGTATGTATTTCATCTTTACAAGGGCCTGACTTTCCACTTCCTGGGATTTCTAGAAGGTAAACCTTTCCCTAAATTCTCATACGAAAGAGTCTCGTTTCTCAGTCTCAAGACATAATCTCTCTCACTTTCTTTCAAGTGTATTTCTTGAAAAATTATTGAATCCCTGTATTCATGCTCTCCCTGAAACAACTGCTTATCTCTTAAAAACAAGCAAACAAACAAATCCCAAACAAAACCTCAAACTACTCCAGGTTGTCTATAATAGATTCTATTAAAAAAGGGAAAAAAAAACCCAAAAACCAAAAAATGAAACCCAGGCTTTTCCCTTATGTCTCAGGTGTATGAAGAGTCTTAATCTTGCCCCACTGTAACTTTCCAGCCTGACTGTGCCACTATTATTTTAGTTCAGTATCTGTAAGCAGTACGTTAGCGCATAGGATTCAGGAATTATCATGTGCAGCTTTAAATCTGTTTAAAGGAGAAGATTGTTCTTTGCATTGACCAAAAAAAATGTAAATGAGGAAAGCAAAATGAGATATTACTGGTGTTCAGTCTCAAAAATAAAGTTGGGAACATGTAATAAATACTTATGTTGAAAGAGTTTGCAATTGCTTAGTCTGTGTTTGGCCTGCCTGGTATCTTCTAGGTTGAGCATGAGATTAAAAGTATCTAAGTGATTAAAGATCCAGACTGTTTGAGACTTAAAGGTATTTTGTGCATTTAAGACCTATTTGTTCATTTGGGGCTATCTTTTTATGCTAATTTTTCAGTCCCTAATGGTGGAAAACTGGAATGTAACAACTTCTGTGAGCTAAACTGTGTGTCTGCTATGGTACTGCTGGGCTGAGAAGAGTACCATAGGCCAGATGCATGTCTAATGTGGCTAGACTTAATGATCCTGAAAATAGGATGTGGTTTGATCCGAAGTGAGAGATATTAGCTTAATTTTCCGTCTGCAAAAGAGTTCCACTGTTCTGTTTACATTACTTCTCTGAGCCTGAACACTTGTTATAGTTCTTTGAAAGGGTGTCATTTACCCTCTTCCTTCACAAGATATTTATCTGCAAACTCTCAGGTCTCCAAGGGCCCCCTCTATTCCCTTTTACTTTACCTTTGCAGACATTGGCACACAGCTAACTAGTCCTCCTGGCCAAAAAATTCTGGATGTGGCTCCAAGCAGCGTCATTCAACACTGCTGTTGGCTGAATACAAAACATGTGCTGCTCCTGCTCCTTGTTACACAAGCTCTGCTTCCTGCCTCCACACTGCTCATCAGAGTTTGCTGTGCAGCTCCTATTTAATGAGAACATTTGACAAAAAATAAAATAAATTGTCTGTTATCAGCTTAGAACTTTAAAGATCTTTTTTAGGTTGTTCAATGTCCCAGAGTCTATTGATACCTTTTAATATTTTTCATATATTTGTAGCTTTGTAAATTGCTAATGAATGGCTGTAGCTCCAAGTGCTTTCTTATCCTCTTTCCCTATATTTAGGAACAATAAACTAACCTCCTAAAAACATTCCTAAAATATTGTTTAGTCTTATTCCAAGAAGAGAACCAACTACAAGAACATTCTCTTTTCCAACCAGAATCTGGACCAGACATAACTAAAGTAGGGCAAAGAAGCCCCTGGACCATTTCCAATGGGGCAGAATGAAGAGAACCAACTAACCTTTAAATTGGACAACATATCATAGGTATGCTAATCAAGTAATATTATAAAATTGTAGAATTACTGTACCACGTCCTTTTTTTTTTGCCATATTGTACCTGAAAGCTTTAAAGTAAAGGTTTACTTATATATTATCACTGTAACATTGTTTGGGAAGATGTCTTCTGTTTTCCAGGCAACAATGTGTTATTTGATCCTCTGCTGCTTCAGCAGTAAGCCTTCTGTTTCTGGAGCCTCATCCAGCTTTGTGTGATCATCATGAGGAGGAAGGAATAGGGAAGGAACTGGATGCTGTGATTTTCCAAAAATGATATAGTCTCTGTGCCTGTAACAGTGGGGTGTAATATTACAGCGTGTACCATTTGTACTGTTGTGCAAAATAGTGCCGAGAACAGTATTCTGTGTTTGAAGATGTGGTCTCCTATCCAGAAGAAACTTGATATTTTTCAAAGACAAACATCTGAAAAAAAATCTTTATGTCATTGTAAGGAATGTGGTCTATATGTCTTAGAAGACAGGGAGAAACTCATCCAAGGCAAAAGAAATCTCCAAGGCCTTCACCATTTGCGAGGGCAGAGGTTTGTGACTGGTGGTATTCCCAAAGAACTTAAGGCCTTCTGTAAGTGAGCCTGATAAAATTTAAGCCCTCTGCAGTGATCTGGAAACAATCTGAGAAACGGAGTTCTCTACCTGCTCAGGACCACAAAGGCCACAGGCAGCTCTGTGTAAGGGAGAGAAAAGTTGCAATGAAGCTTCAGGAAAGGTACAAAAGACAAAGTGAAGGTGGTGAAAGGGCCGTGCAGAGTAGGTAATGAGGCATGATAGTAGCAGAGAAAAAAATACCATGAGATTTTGGACCAAGTATATGAATAGCATCAATTGCTATTCATATACTTGGTCCAAAGTATATGAATAGCAATTGAAAGAAAGGGAAAGGGCTCTCTTCAAGATGCACAGCCATACAGTTGAGAACACTCAGCTTTTACTGCTAGCTCTGTGACCATGCCAGAATCTTCTCCTTGTGTCTGACTTATTCAGCTATAATCTGGGAGCTTGTCTCGTAGGGAGTATTCGTATTATTTTGGTATTTGCTGGATAAGATGTAAGAAAGAAATACTTAGTGAAACCATATCTTCAGCACAAGTCTCGATGAATTTGAGAATTATGCTGGCAGACACGTAAGTACTATCCTGTCATTGACAATATATTTTTTCATACAAAAACAATTGATTGTACTTACTTGGTAGTGCTCTTTATCAACCTCATCCATTTCAAATGTACGATTCTGTTAAATCATTACTGAACTTTACAATGTTCTTACTCAAAGCTCATAGGTACAAGGAAAATCCTTTATATTTTCCATTGTGTCAGGTAGGGTTGACACTCTTTAAAAATCAAAGCTTTCACTATACCATTTCTCCTGCCAACACCCTGAATGCTGAATGAGCTAAATTCCATATTTAAGAGCCAAAATAAATATTTCTGCCACTTACTGCTGGCAGTTTTAGTCTGATTCCGCTCTAAGCTAGAGTAAAGATGTTCCTGGAAAAAGAAATCATTGGCCAATGGTCTTCTTTCAGAATGTATTAGAAAGCTGGATGTATTCTGACCATCAGGGATACAGGATTTAAGTGAAATTAGGTTAATAAGGTTTCTATGGTTTTTATGTAGTGTGTGTATGCCAAAATGCTGGAGAATATTTATTTCAGTTAATATGAACTGTCATACAATATAGACCATTAGTCTGGCTCCACATGTAGGCTTTTCATGGGGTCAGCAGATACAGTTCCAGAAGGCAATTATTCTACTTACTTCTGACATCTATGCTGGGAACTGGGGAGTTTCCCTGAGGTATCTTGTCTCCCTTCATTGACTACAGAGGAAGCCTGTACAATCAGCCAAGCCTAGATGCATAAGTGACTTAAGTGACTACAGGTATCTATGATAAATTCACCCAGTACTGTAATGTATATGTACAATATACAGCACATAAAACTTGGAGAGCCCAGGGAATGCAAAGAGTTTGATGTGGTATGGCATTGTTGTTATACACAGAGTGCAGACAAATGTCTGTGACTTATCCCAAATTTGTTCCATTTCTGCAGCCTAGAACCTCGCCTTCCAGGGGAGGGTATTTGTTTTAACCACACATGCACCCTCACACATCAGTGACTGTTGTTTCGTCTGCTGTTGATGTAGAAAATGTGAATATAGCCTGGTCTTCTTCCACTGTATTTTCATAGAATCACAGAATCATTAAGGTTGGGAAGGACCTCCAAGATCATTGAATCCAACCTTGAATTGATCACCACCTTTTCAACTAGACCACGTCACTAAGTGTCATGTCTTGTCATTTCTTGAATACCACCAGGAATGGTGACTCAATCACCTTCCTGGGCAGCCCACTCTGATGCATGACAAACCTCTCCATGAAGAAATTCTTCCTGATGTCCAACCTGAACCTCTCCTGGCACAGCTTGAGGTTCTGTCCTCTTGTCCTCTCCCTTGTTGGCTGGGAGAAGAGATTGACACCCACTTGGCTGTACCCTCCTTTCAGATAGTTGTAGAGAGAAAAAAGGTCCCCCTTGAGCCACCTTCTCTCCAGGCTGACCAATCCCTAGCTCTCCCAGCCACTCCTTGTAGGACTTACCCTCTAGATCCTTCACCAGCTTTGCCCTTTTCTGGACACTCTCCAATGTCTTCTTGTGAGGGGCCCAGAACTGAACACAGGATTTGTAGTGTGGCCTCACCAGTACCGAGTAGAGGGGGACATTCATTACCCTGGTCCTGCTGGACACACAATTTTTGATACAAGCCAGGATGCCATTTGTCTTCTTGGTCATCTATGTTCAGCCAATGTTAACCAGCACCACAGGTTTTTTTCCAATGGGCCACTTCTCTCAGTCTGTAGCATTGGGTTGTTCTGACCCAAGTGCAGGACCTGGCACTTCACCTTATTGAACCCCGTACAACTGACCTCAGCCCATTAATCCATCCTGTCTAAATCCCTCTGCAGAGCATACCTACCCCCCTGAAGATCAATGCTCCCCCTAACTTAGGTGTTGTCCACTGAGGGTGCACTTGGTCCCCATGTCCAGATCATCAGTAAAGATATTGAACAGGACTGGCTTAGCACTGATCCCTGGGGGACAGCACTAATGACTGGACACCAATTGGATGTAGAACATTCCCCACCATCCTCTGGGCCCAACCTTCCAGCCAGTTCATAACCGAGAGAAAGGTGCACCTGCCCAACCCATGGGCTTTTCCAGGAGAAAACCTTGTGAGACGCTATCAAAGGATTTGCTGAAGTCCAGCTAGACAACATCTGCAGCCTTTCCCTCATCCACTAGGTGGGTCATGTGGTCATAGAAAGAGATTAGGTTGGTTGAGCAGGACATGTCTCCCCTAAACCTATGCCTGATCCTCTGATAGCTCTGTATGTGCTGTGTGATTGCACTCAAGATTTTTTATCCTGCCTCAAAATGTCTTCTAGATTGAACAAAAGCAGTCTATTCGACAATATCTGCTAGCTAAAAGAGTGATGGGAAAACACTGAAGATGCAGCGAGCATGGGGTTTTTTACACAGAACTGAGAGAAATGGCATTGAGTTATTGAATATTTTTTGTTCTTACTGGAGATGAAACAATATAACAGTTTTAGTAATCCAGACTTCCTTCTTCAAAATGACACCAGATCATGTTTGAAATATTGACAAGGGATGCGAGCCTGAAGGGGGCAAAAGTAGAGATTTGATAAGACTTGGTTTTAATTTATGTAAAGTGGGCACTTCTAAAGAAGGCTTGAGTGAGATTTAAATGAAAAATAGTAACATTGGTCTACTTGATACCAACAAGTAGCTGGAAAGTTAAGATAATGACAGCATTTTGCAGGAATGGCTATGGTCCACAGTACTCAGAGCCAACATGCCAAGCAGAGAGTGAGGCACTGGTTTGTTGCAAAAAGTCTTCTCAGTGATTGATTGCAGGAGGGTCTGGTAAGCCTGTCCTCTAGATATAAATATCAGGGAAGCCAACCTGTGGTAACTCATTTATAATCATCACCAATGTATGAATGCAGGTTCCAGGAGTTTACTAAACAGTGGCAATGCAGTTGGCACTCACAAGAGTGATCCAGGGTGTGAATTCATTTCACTTAGTGGCAACAGTGGGTTCACACACAAAATATGAAGTTCAGAAACTGCAGAAAACTCCCTCATGCTGGTCTTCAAGGTTTTGGTGGGGCAAGCCATATGTGGTGATCTTTCTCCTCTTTCCTCCTCTTCCCAGTTTATCCAGACAAGCACTGCTCATTAGAAGTTATTCAAATGCCAAGTTTTATGTTTTGTTGTTTAGCCATCCTGGAACAGTTTACCTGGAAAAACTTTGAAACAATGGTCAAAATGTTCAATATATTTTGTATTGTATTGTATTATATTGTATTCAATACATATTGTGTTTCTCACAAATATCTCAGAAGTGTCTCAGTACATTTTTTTGGTTTGTTTTGTTTTTCCCAAATGTTCTCCAGAAAGAAGTTGCCTTTGGCGAAATACTAAGCATGAAAGACTTTGGTCCAAAAGACCAATATTTTATGAGGTTAATGTATTATCATGGAAAGTAATTGATAACCAATGGTAAGATAGATAATAATGATGTCAGCTGTCACATGCCTGTGTCACAGGTGGAATTGGGAGCACTGTCTGTCTGCCCCCCATCTTCCCATGATAAGAACTTGCTTTTCCTTGCTTTATAACTTTGTTGAACTCAGACAGTTTAGGCTGAAATTTTCCATGTCAGGTGTCTGCCCAAGGCTGATTATTTTGGAAAACTCTGTTCAGCCATTTCCAAAAATAAGACTAGAGGAAAATATGTTGGTTCTGACTATGTCTAAAAAGCTGTGGCAAACTTTGTGTTGAAAAGCTCTAGAACTCCAGTGCTTTAAGACACAGGTGTACCATTTTCTAGGGTGATGGGGCTAAAAGCAGGGGAAAATCTTTGTGTCAGTGACATGACTTCCATTGTTCCACTCAGTGCTGGGCATATATGGTCAAGTTATAAGCCTCTAAGAGAAAATGTTTTGCATGGACTCTGAAAAGGCCTACTTGTATGTAACAGTTTAATATTCCTAAGTTCTATCTCTGCTCAGGCCATTTTGCACCTTAAGGTTTGGCAAAACTGTCTTTGCAACTACGGATAGGTACTATGTCTGATCTATGTAAGGGCAAAAGAAACACTAAAAGTAGGGCCCATGACAAGAGATGGGAATAAATAAGGAGATGAATAAGTGTGAATTATATTAAGATATATAGAGCTGGTATGAAGGAATTATCTGTGACTCGTGAAGGTGACAGCAATAAGGAAAGAACATCTAATAGAAAGAAATTATGAGTTCCTGTACCAGAAGATGGGCTCCAGGGTTGGAGTTCCAAAGAATGGCTTCAAGACGTGAACTAGTGAAAGAAATGAACCCTGCAGATCTGGCCCTAGACATAGGAAAAATAGAAGAGCAAAGTCCATTTTCTTGCTGCATATTTTGGCCATGCTAAAGCCCTGAGAGGCTGACAGGCTTCTGAGAATGATAGGAGAGGAGGAGATGGGATATGCAAGGCAGCATGTGCTTCTGCTAAGTCTCTTATGTCTCAGTTTTTGCAGGAGCAGGATCTCCTGCTCTTCAGCAGTCACTTTGGCAATTTCACATGGGTCACACCTCTTCTTCCCAGGCCAGGCCTGAGCAAGCCCTGACATTATCCATAGCATGGCAACAGCCTCTCCCTCTCCTCTCTGACTGTGAACAGCAGTTTACTTGTGCAGTGTCCACAGCTGGCCTTGAATCCAAGCGAAGCTCTGGTGAGCTCTTGGCTGCTTTTCTCAGGAGTTGCTCCTAAGCAGAGGGGTTTGCCCTCAGTTCTGTCTTGAGCTGTGTTGTAGCTGTGCCCTTGCTTGACCATGTCTCTTGCTTATCCACACCAGCTCAGATAAGGTAGGAAAGTGAACCTGCAAGTGAAGCCTTAATATAGGCCTTACCAATCCAGCAGCCAACGCTCACAAATGAGACTGGAGCCCAGTATGCTAAGTGTGGTGTGTCCTTGCTAAGGAAATGCAATCTCAGTAAATAAAAGATAGCAGTGAAAAATATGACAGGGAGGTACAAAAACATGTGAAATCATCGAGATCAATCCAGCTGAAAACCTAATGTATTATCCAGGTTTCCTGCCTTACATATGGATCATACAACAGTCAAAGATGTGCAAAATGCTGTCTAAAATACTTGACATTTCTAGGGGGTCTTTGACCATTGCTTTGTTAGCTTTTATTATTTAATAGGATGGACTGGGAGTCTGATTGGGAAGGAGTCATAAGGGAAGCAGTTAGGGGTTTTCTTTACAAATGAGATTGGGATGCAGAACCATAAAATAAAATGCTTTTTATTGCTGGGTAACTCCTTTGGCTTTTTGGATTTAATTTGGCACTTCATTGCTATAGCTTTACACCACTGTAGTCGTGGCAGTAACACTAGCAAAGAACTGGAATTAAACCTTGGCAGATCAGGAAGGCTAAAATTAACTACATTTCTGAACATTTATCATACTATTTTAGAGGTAAAATAGTAAGTTTTCATTTAATGAATAAAAATTGATCACATTGACACTTGCTTTATCACTGAAGCAGGTTTTTCAAGACCTTTTAAGGATTTAAATGTCACTATAGTATGTCAGCATTCATAAACTTGATGTTGATAGGAAGACAGTATGGTATTTATCTCCCATAAATATGAGTGAAGTGCCCAAGGCCTTTGTGTTCGTAGGGAGTCTTAATACTGTACATTTATATTGTAGTACATGAAAGTAATTTGTTTCTGGCAGGGCTTATTTTATCCAGGGTTGACATATAAACAGACAAAATTGTATTAATAAATCCAGACCTCAGTTTGTGTCAACAAGTGCAAATCAGATGATTTAAAAAAAAATAAATAAGCCCAAACACACCCCTGGTCTGTGCCATTGTCTTGGTCAAGTACCTTTGACATTCTGCTGGCTTGTGCTTTCCTGTGTGCTGGTAAAATAACAGGTAGGAGATAAACAACTTGTCTGTGACTAAAAGAAATGAAACTAGTGGAGTACATCCGTTTGTAGCAGGTGGTGACATGCAATGTAGGAAGAAGAGAATGTGAAGTTGTATGGTGTGGCATGCACAGTTGATAAATACAGATTGGAACATTTTGTCTAATAGGAACACCAGGAAAAGATTTGCATAGCTAATCACAAATGGGTGCCAGTGACACCTTTTTTTTCAAACTGGCTGTTATATATTTATTGTATATATACCAGCAAAACTACTTCAGAAATGTGCTTAACATTTGTATTTCCAATTTAAAATAAAAATATGGAGAAATAAATAGAATAATAGTGACAACTAGATTAGAGTTGGTACTTAAACACCTTTTGAATTATGTGGATTTGGACCACTAAATTTGGAGGCAAAACCCCACAAACAGGAAGCCCCTGCCCTCTGGGAAAATTCAAACCTGATTCCATGGTGCCTGGCTGAGGCCCAGACATATGATACAGTACTTGCCTGCAAGTATGTACACATAGGAGAGACTGGTTAAAGGGACGTTGTGTTTTGGTACACCAGAGATATCTAGGGTAATTCATCTGGAGTAGGAAGAACCACATATTTACAGCTACATGGCTAAATGAGCAATATGGTCCATAGTCTACAGTGTAAAAAAAAATAAAATTAAAAAATAGGGCAGTCTCTTGAAAGTTCTCTCTGCTTTTGTCTTATTGAAATTATGTAACATTTAATAATCCCTTCTTTATTTTCAGACTTATTTGTTAGGTCCTGGAATTATTACTTTTTCTTGGCAACAGCTAATCCATCATTCTCTAATTTCTCTACCTTGGAAATTGCATTTTTTATTTTACAGTTGGCATCATCCTCAAAACAAAACAAATAAGCTGGTAGTCAGTGAAAGAAAGGACAAGAAACATTAAAGAAAGGAAAGGGGAAAAAAAAATCTTCAAATCATGTTTAGCCCCATCTGGCCCTAGAAAAACATGGAAATGGATGATCGAGTGCAGATTCCAGGATGGGCTGCCTTTCAAGGGAAACAAAATCTGGATATTTCTATGTCTAGACCACAGAAGAAAAAATGCTTTGGTGCTAATTAACCCATTAAAAGCTTACAAACCCCGAGTGGTGCCTGGCAACTTATGTAGGGAAGTTCAGATATTTAAGCTGCCAAAGGAAATGTGGGAGGATGCAGCCTGGGAGTCAGGAGATCCAAGTCCTGCTGCTTACTCTAGCCCTGGCTTGCTCTTTGATTTTAGCATCAATACTCATCTTTTGTCTGCCCTGTTTTTTCTCCCTTTAAATTGCTCTCCCCCCAAGAGTTCTCTGATACCAAGAGAGAAAAAATGCTATGAAGCCAGCATATGTACCATATGTATTTTATACAATTTATCTGGATGTTGTTTAAGTAGAAACCGGTGTCTAAGTTTATATGTTGTAGTCAGATGTTAAACAACCACGGAGTAAGCACTTATTTAGGACCATCTATATTGCTAAAAGGATACATAAAGCAGAAAATAATATCTCTATACTTCTCTTTCAGTGCACATGCTCAGAGTTTCTTAGTGAGGTTTAGAGGTATATACTGATATTAGCCCCCCAGAAACCTATTAATTATGCTTTAGACTGATTGTTTTTTAATTACTAAAGCATATTCACCATAAGTGTGCCCTTAAAAAACAGATTCAATATGGATGGAAATGAAAAAGTAGGAACAATATTTCACCCAGACAGGTGCCTTTGATTCTTCCATGCTTCTGAGCCCATCCTTTGACCACCTGCCATTATGGTCCTGCTGATTTGGAACAGAGTGGAACTCATTCCCGTATGACTACTTTTTGAGTTAAAAAATATACCCACTAGAAGACAGAAAAATCCATAGTAGCTGCATCAAAGAGTAAAAACGTCAAAATCCAGGCCTGCCTGGGTTTGGGAAGTAGAGTGATCATCTAGTACTTGAGTTTTACCTCTTGCTCCCTTGTCAACTCCTTCTAATGCCTTGACAACCCTCCCACTTCTCTGTTACCACAGCTGCTAGCTCAGACCTTGCTGCTCTAATTTCACTGTCTGTGTTACCCCCTTTTCCATTTGGAAA
The DNA here is from genome assembly GCF_001522545.3 of Parus major. Lineage (NCBI taxonomy): Eukaryota > Metazoa > Chordata > Aves > Passeriformes > Paridae > Parus > Parus major. The sequence continues at coordinate 93,917,557 of NC_031768.1, forward strand.
CTCATGTTCCTTATTTGTTTACGTACCACCCTTTCCCTGGATTGCTCTGACTTTCACAAACCGGGGATTTCACAAACTGCTGGGGTGGGAAGGGAAGTTGGTAAAGGTTGGTTTGGTGATGGCTAATGGGAACTCTGTGTTAGAACTTTAAAACTTAGACAAACCTCCAGTAGCACAAGAAGTTAATTAATAATATATACTTTAGGAAGGAGTTTGGGAGGGAAAGGTCACTTTTAGCAATTTGGCATTCCTTCTGTGTTTACAGACATTCCACACTAATAAATTAGTTCAGTGTGTTTCTTAGCATCTACTTAACCAGTGTTTGTGTTGCTACCCACTGAGTGCTAGGTTGAGAAATGCCCAAGCTAAGATTTACAGTCCCACCAGTTCAAGATGATTGCTCAGCAAAAATACTGGCTTAGATGTTTAAATAAGTATTGGTACCTTGAGCTTCTACATTTGCCTGGTAGGGTGTCCTACCATGCTTCTCTTCATTCTTTCCTCTGTATCACCTGTTTCTCACCCCAGCTTCCTAACATGTATTTTTATCCTCCACCCTGAACAATTTAAATCTGTATTTTCATTCATTCTTATTCTGGACCTCATCTTTCCTTCCATTCACCTGCATTCAGTCCTACACATCTTTGTCACTGAATTCCAGAGTGACACAAAGCTTTCTGGAGTCTCTAATTCAGTCTTCATGTTCAAAGCAGGCTGCTTAGAACCGTATCTGGTTGGGTTTTGACATACCCAAGGATGACAACTCCACTATCTCTCTTGGCATCTTTTCCAATGTCTGCCCAGCCTTAAAGTAAAAGAAAATATTTTTCTTCCATTTAAATGGAGCTTTCTGTATTTCACTTTACACCAATTGCTTCTTATTCTGTCCATGCATCCCACTGAGAAGACCCTGGCTCCATCTTTCTTACTCCACCTCCTCCTCTATTTACACATTTTATAAGATCCCCCCCTTTCTTTTGATAAGACCCTTGCCCTTTTTTAATTTTTTTTTTTAATTCTTTCAGTTGATTATCATATCAGATGTTAGACAGGGAGAGGTCCCCTGCAGTGAGAAAGCCCTAAGAAATACTGGCTGATTACAGGATGAAACTACCTGGAGTCATCAGGCTGCCCGTGCTTGAAGACAAGTGCCCCAAGGCAAATGGATATTTCCTGGGGGGGGTTGGGGGGAAGTAGGCTGAGCATGGGCAGGAGCTCTCTCCTGGACTTCTCTGACACTGGTGACTGGGAGTTGAACTCAGTATTCATCTCAATATTGGCATGAAGCTGGAGAAAGTGAAGCAGAGCCAGAAGAAAGTCTTCCCTGGAGAAAAAGAGCTCTAGACAGAAAAACAAATAGCCTAAAGGGAAATAGGGTCAGGCATCTTCTTACTTGACTGAGATAAGAGTGGGACATGGGTTGTTTTCATAGAATAGGTTGCAGAAATCTGGATGGTGGCAGAAATTTGAAGTTCATTTGGGGGACACAGGCAGAATAGCATCCAGACCTTTGAAAATATGTCTATTCTGACAAAAAACTGGAGTTTTGATATCAGAACATTGATAAAAAGTGGCATTACAGGGTACTGGACACATTGGTGCAAAAACGGTATCAAATACCAGCTGCAAAGCTCAGGTTTAGCTTTACATCCTTTGCTATAACATATTTCAGCATTTCATTTTCTGCCCTGGAGCTAGTCTCCAGTCTTAAGATATGAGAGTTTTTTACCCTTTCCAGAGACTCTAAGTTCATAGGAGTGAAACTTTTACATCATATCCTGCTAATACTCATGCCAGAAGTGTGAACAAAATCTGAACTCTAAGGGAGACAGTAAGAAGGGAAATCAAGTCAGCTGACCTTTTAAACCTGGTAAGCAGATTTTTAAAAACATGCTCTGATTTGATAATGAAGGAATTTTTTTTGAATTTGGAGCTGTGTTACAAATTACCTTAACTCCTGAGTCAAATAGAGCATGCCAGCATACTGAACTCAACCTACATAAAGTCAAACTGCCAAATGCATGTTGATTTATAACCTGTGAGATTTTTATAAAATCACAATTAAAGAAAACAAAGTTTGAATAGTACAGCTGTGAGTTCAGCTTTGGTCACTTAGGAAACTAGCTGTTGCCCTTATCAGTTCAAAAGCAGTCTCCTGTCTAAATGGGAAACATTTCTCTTAGATTAAGATTAAAGTGTATAACTTCAGAGTTGAAAATGGAAATATTTTGTTATTCTTTGTAGATGGTCTTTCCACTCTTCATCAGATACTGTGTGTATGCATTTGTAGTATATATATCTTCCCAATGTAAACTCTCACCAAGTCAAGTCTTCCACCAAATAAAATTACTAACTTCAGCCCAGATTTCCTCTGCTGAGTATTGTGCTAACAAACTGATTTTTGGTTCAGTAGCTGAATATTTAAAAGATCAGATCTAAATTGAATTATCTATTCCTGACCAATGTGAATAAATTCTGGGGGTTTTGTAAGTCAAATTAACATTTTGGCATTTGAAGAGAACAGATAAGTGGAGATGAATGACTAGACTTGAGGAATGTGGACAAGTGAGGAAGTTTTGGCACTAGGAGATAAAAAAGGAGTATTGAGATTAAAAAGGAGTATTCTCTCTTTGGCTTTTTCTTCGCTTTTTGTACAACTGTTGAAGAATGTAATGTTCTTCTAATGCTGAAATCAAATGTTGAGTGTGCAGGAAAATGCTTATTTTCCCCAGTTTTCCTCTAAAGTGAAAAAAGCAAACAAGAATTGGTTCAGTCTAATATTTTAAGAATTTTCTATCAAAGAAAAATCAAGTATTTTTTCATTTCTACTGAGTAGATTTTTATCATTTGAATGGAAAAATATACACCAAGGAACAGCATTCAGTAGTAATTTCACAGCTATATAGCGACCTAATACTTGGTTTTGAGTTGTTTATAGAAGCCCATCATTCCCATAAAATTTCTATGTCCTATAAACTTATTACTTCTTTTTCTTCTGAGAAAAAAACCCACACTATACTATATAATTATTCAGCATCATTCCTGTTAATGTTTTATATCACAATTATAGAACATGGTGCTATATCTTATAATTATCTATTTCTCCTTTCTAAATATTTTATTACTAAGTAATCAAAGTGAAATTAAGCAGACTATGTCTTAAAAAGTGAAGTTATTTTATATGATTCTGAAAACCCCCATGTTTTGCTGACATAGGGTCATTCTGTTAACAAAGTAAATAGGTGAACAATAGCAATTCTGCTCATAAATCTGTTTTGGTGACATTTTTTGTGTAGGTTTTTATTTCCTGAGAGATTATAGCACATCACAGAAGAATTTGGAAAAGACAGATTAGAGGACATTTAAATAGTTTGGTAAGAGGAGTTCCAATTTGGTTGTTCCTACCAATTCCATTTGAAACAAATTTCATTAGAAGCAGAAGTAGGCAGATAAAATATTTTAATATATGTTTAAACAAAATGCAGTTTTACACAGAGGTCCTAATGCCCTCTATTAGTATTCAACACTATTTGTACAAACCAAGGAATTTAGTGTGGAGACTGCTGAATAACATCATGAATTGTAAACATACATGTGTATGTATCAAAGTTCTCACCAAAAGTAGTCAGATTCCACTTTTATAAATATTTGTTTGGAAGTGGGGGGTCATCTGTGAAAGCAGTTAAAGGAAACTATGCCACTTGAGCAGCCATCATAGTAGGAGGAATGAAAATGTTCTAAATTTGCTGTGACCAGATTACAGGTCATCCTTAGTTTACCTAACCTGTTTCATGGTGTGGAAGGTCTCTACAACCTCTGAACCAACAAAAAAATGGTAATTTAGTTGAAGTCGTAGTCCTTTGTGAATAGTTAATACATCCAAACAGAGACCAATGTTTGGTGTCATTTGTGCAGGTTGATTAAATCATGCTGGAAACCATTACTGTTGTTGTTTTACTCACTGTTTATTAACTGAGGGCCTTTATTGGTTCTGATTTTCCTTTCTCACACACCTCTCTAATGAGGTTTTGCAGTTACTTTGCAAACTACTATACCTGAGGAGACAATTTCTTTGCATTCCAGGGCAAGCTAGTATTCATACTTCTCCCGTGTTTTCCTGAGTGCTAATATCTATTTCTTAGTTCTCCTTGGAGCCTATCATTGTGCTGTATGAGTTATTTAAGTCATATCAACATCATTAATGGGGACACCATTTTACATTAAACAGTTTGTCATTAACTTCTTGAGTATCAAAATACTGCAAGGAGTGCCGTTTTTGTTTTTCTCTTTTTTGGTTTATAGTGTTATTGATTTCCTTTGTGTCTGGAAGAAGTTTAGAGATTGATAGGACATAGTCCTGTTGAAATGACTTTGTGTTTTCAGTAGTGTGGTCCAGCTGTTTTGCATGTCCCCATATGATGCCCAGCTGTTTCTTTCCCTTATCCTGTCATTTATTTACCCTTTGTGATGTAATGGAATTATATTTATATGAGCAAAATATTCTTTAGATAGTTGTGATTGTGTAAAATCACCCTTCATATTTCATAGACGGATGCCTTGCTGTAAAATGTTTTAGAAAGATGCAAGTACAACAGTGGGATTTCACTGAACTGCTGCACTCTTCAGGATGCTTGCCTTTCTTTGAATAACAATCTCTCTCATAATTTCTATCTTTCTTGAGGTTAAACCAAGAAAGATAGCATGAAGAGGGACTCAAAGGACTGAAGTCAAAATGACTTCCATTTCTGATTCCCTTGGAGTCTGTGAGGGTGCTTAATTAATGTTGCCATAACCATTCCTAAGGCACCCTGAGTGCAGTATTGTGGAATCAGTTATCTAGTTCTAGAGGAAATTTTAAGTCTCTGAATTTAGGTTTTGGTTATAATATAAAAAATTTTGTAGAGAAATAAACACTGCAGAGCAAATTCTCAGATTGTTATTTATCACTCAGCATGCCGAGTTATCAGTTGTTTGCATGGGCATTTCTGCCTTTGAAACATTTGTTTTGGAAACTCTTGCCCCATTGTGCTGCACAAAAAAAAGCCCATATTCCTGTTCTTCATTATCCCATATCCTTTGGCACTGCTATTGATATTGCTTGAGTGCCACAGTGTGGCTGGTGCCCTTCTGTCATGAGAAAATACCTCTGGTTTCAAATGCTGTAGCACATGTTTTCTCAAGCTATTTTTCTCTTTCGCTCTTTCTTTGTATTTGTTGTTTAAACCTTCTTTGTAGCCTCTCAGCAGCACTGCTACTCTCTCCAAAAGCAAGGGTGAGGTCCTGGGCTTGAAGCTAGAAGTTTTGCTTGGATGTCAAAGAATGTATGAAAGACGATCTTCCCTTATAGGAAAAAATCCTGATAGGAAGAAATCCTGATAAAGGACAATTGTACTTGTTCCTGTTATGACTGTAGGGTAAGATTCTTTCTGGGTCTCCAGTGGGACTAGGATAGTGCAATGGAAAAAGCAAAGAAGAATTATGGTGAGATTTTATTTTTTAAAAGATCTTGCTCTGTTAATGTGTAGGAGTGAAAAATGTGTAGGAGGTATTGGTAAACCCGAGGAAGTTTGTTCTTGCATTAACAAGAAAAGAAACTCAGGTCTGGCATCTGCACAGCATCACAGAGAGATTGTGGGACTGCCAGAGACACATGTACGATTTTGCTGTTCTTGTGATGCAATGTCTTGTCTCTGGCAGAGTTAGCCCAGCACACATTTTTGGTAAGCTTAGTTTTTAGAGATGCTAAGTTGGCTGCCTGTGAAACTAACCCGGGTCAGAAAGGTGGGTTTTCTTGGATTATTTGTTAGCCACTACTGAGCTCTTAGGATTCCCATGGGGTACTTTACCAAAATGGATGCCAGAAACAAAATGTCTAGCACAACAGGAAATTTTGTAAAACCTTGGAGTCCTTTTTAAAAGGACTTTAGTAACATCTTGGAGTTTTTTTGTTTGTTTGTTTCAATTTGGCAGTCATTTAGTTCTGGGCTTTATGCTCCAGATCAGGTTTGCAGCTCTCATTTCCAAAATACAGACAACACTTTATAGAGATTATTTTGCAAGATAAAAGCCTTATAAGATAATAATTATATTAAAGGTAATAAAACACAAGTACTTTTATTCTCTTTGACTTATGACAATATATAAAAAGGCACATTCCTCTTTATGTAGTTATACTTGAGTGTTGCAGATGTGCAGGAATGGTAATATCTTGTCTGATTGACTAAATGAAGACTGTCACTTCCTTTGGACATGCTATAAGTGAAAACAGTTTTGGTCCAAGATGAAAATGGGTAGAGCACAGACTGATCTGTTGCTAATAAAAACCAACAGTGAGAATTACTCAGCACTGCAAATTCATAAATATTGGTTATATAATTTTAGGTCCATTAAAATGTGCCCTTGACATCATAGGTTGTCAAGGAATTCATTGGAATTCATTGGTAAATAAAGCAATTTCATGTGATTGAGTAAGCCTACAACAATATCAGTCTACTTTTTATCATATTTGAGATTTTCCATAATGACATTTTGGCAAGTAAACTTGATTTTTGTCTCCATAATAAATATACTTTGGTATGATTAAAGGCATACCACAGCAGTCAAACTTCCCCTGTTTATCTGGCCGGCTCCATAACAGGAGAGGAGAGAGAGCTCCCAGATTCCAGCTCTCTGTGTCTGGTGGACACTCACAGCACAAGTCTTAACTATCATGGCTTATGCTGTCTTTGATGGCTGTTTTGCTTATATCCAGTGTTAAGCCTATATGACTTGTTTTATTACCCTTTTAAGCAAAGTTTGCCAATCATAGCAAAATAAATGTCTTTTCTGCAAGGAGTGCTGTGTTCAGTCTCCTCAGGAATATCTACTGTTGCAGCAGGATGAGAGAAATTGCAGAAAAGGGCTGTTTACTGGAGAGGACCTGCTACAGCAAGGTAGTTCTGGTGGGCAGATCAGCACCTGACATTAACCATGCAGAACTAGGTGAGCAAAAGTAACCAAGCAATGGACTGGGAGAGAAGGATGCAGAGACACTTCATAAATCTGTAATTCAAAGAACAGTTCACCACACATTCTAGGCTGAAGTTCAGGCCAGCTTATTGCATTCAAACCTTTTTCTTTCTCTTCATCCATTCAGCCTTTGTAAGGTTGCATTCAGCAACCACCATTAGGAACAAATGGTTAAGGTAATAAAATATCTTGGACTAAGCTAATCCTGTAAAGGAACTGCTGATGCTTAGTCTGAGTGTTGAGAGAACAGAAAATTGGTGGGATGATGGGTTGGAGGAAGACACAGAATGCCTTTTGAGTATATTGCTTCCTATTCAAATTCTCAGCTGGATGCCATATCAGGAATGTACTTTTTCATTTGGCCAAGATAGTCAGTCCTTTTTAATTCTGCAAGTGGTTGTTGGAATGTGAACCTGAAATCAAAAGAAGTAAAATGGAAGAAGCCAAGTACTTCGTGTAAGATTCAGAAAATAGTGTTAGAGGCACGTACAACGTTATACAGTTATGATACCTTTACAGTATTCTTATAATACAATAGAGAAAAATAAAAGGCCCACATGGTTACCAACTCTATATCTGTTATGGGGATTTGATGGAAGAAGTGCATTTATCCATCAGCAGCTTGATTCTGCTTCCATTGAAGTCATATGGAGTTTTGCCAAAGGCTTTAGTAGGTGAAAGAATAGGATCTGGGAGGCTATGGATGAGGAAAAGCCAGAGCTTGTAAAGTTTTCTCAGCATGTTATTGGATAAGTGCCATTGTCTAGAGGGCAGTGGGTGGCCCAGAGAGAAGTTTCAGAAAAAAGAGATAGAACACAAATTCAAACACGTTTTTGGGGAAAAGTCTTTATAAAATAAAAGGCTTTTGATGGACATCGTATCTTACTATTGGCTAGTGACAGTGGAAGGGTCCACTGTGTCAGAAAAAAACCCAGTAACCAGTCTAGATTTGAGTTTTTAGGTGTCTTGTTTCACAAAGTGGTGGTGTTAGAGAGATGCGCCAGACAAAAGATAATGGATTTGGGTGGCCAATTGGTGTCCATGGTTGCCAGCCCCAAAAAGCCAAAGGAGCCAGACCTGAAGTGAGGGAAGATATGCCTTGGAGAGACACCTTGTGCTTTGGAGACTTTTGTTCATGCCTCGTTACTCTTTGTGGAAAGCAGTTCTGCAGTTGTCATTCTGGGGAAAGGGCACAGGCTTGGAAAAGGGGTATATAAAAACAGTTCATACATAAACTAGGAACAATATGGAATAGTGAGTTTGACTATTCAGCTGTCTTCATGGATTTCCACAGGGTGGCCTGCTGAGAACATCAAGAATGGTGATTTATCATTTTAAGATATGCTTTTTTTCCACTTGCAAATGAAAATTTCCAAAATGGATATATAGCTCAGGAGTTCTTAAAGGCCACAGATTTTCTAGTCCGTGATCCATAAAGGCATCCAGAAGATGCTGCTGGATACACAGACTGACTATAGTTACACTACTTTCCACATAGTAGCCAACATTATACAGATAAAGACAGGGAGACTGTCTGGTCTTTACAGCATTGCTGTTAACATCAGAAAAAATCCCTAAATTCACTTCATATCCTGGAGAAGACATCCTGTATAGACTATACTCACGCAGTTTTGTATATGTTGACTGCTCTTGCCTTTTTACCTTGATACAAATGGACAGTTGACTACATGTGCAGACATCAACGCACTTCAATCTAAGCAGTTCCATCATTGTGGGCATGACTAGAGGTGTGTAGGACAGGCACAGAGACTGATTCTTGGAATACCTTGAAATACAGAAAGAGATCTGAAGGTGTTAAGTGTAATAGTGTCAGCCTTTGGGAAACCAGAAAGACAGAGTTACTTGTGTAAGTGTAGGAACATTATACTGAAAGACAGATTCAATGTCCAGCTCTGACATTCTCCTGTTTGAATGCTTGGACACACTATTCTGCCCTCAAATCTCATGTTAGAGAAACCATAAAATTATATGTTGTTTCTGAACCTTTTTTTATTTCTGGTTTGGGAATTCTGAACAAAGTGGATACAAGGTAGTATGCTGAAGTGGATAAGAAACTGCTGTTTTAAAAACCAACCTCAAAAAACCCCCAAACAAACCCAAAACAAAAACAGGTGTTGGCTTCAAGCATCTTCAGATGTGCAGTGAATTAGAGTGCAGAGGTCAATATCTTTATGGTTTCAACCAGGGTTCAGACAGCAAGAGCAAGATCTGAGCCCTTAAGCACTCTGCATTCCTGGTATTTTTCCTTATGTTTTTCCTATGTTTGATTTCACGTTGTGTATGTCCATTAGCAAGGATTTAGCCAGGGGACACCTGAGGCTGGAAAAGGCATGCCAGGGAATCATGGCAGGACACCAACATTCCTGCCTCCACGCTTTTCTAATCCAGGAAAACCATGGTGAAGGGGACCTTATCTGCCACCTCAATATTCCATTAGGGTTGGAGCTCAGAGAGCCAGAAAGCTCGCAGTCCCAAGGACACTGAGGTTCAGAGTCTTGCCAAGGGGATCACATAAGAGCTCCAGTGTTGCCACCTCCACACATTTCTAATCTGGACCATCCATGGTGATGGGGTGAGAGGAAGTAATTTGAAGAGTGGCTGAGGTCACTTGGTTTGTTCAGCCTAGAGGAGATTGAGGGGAGACCTCATAGTGACCTACAGCTTCCTCATGAGGGAAGTGCAGGGGCAGGAACTGACCTCTTCTCTCTGGTGACTGGTGATAGAACACAAGGGAATTATATGAAGCTGTGCTCAAACCAGAGAGTGTTTGGGTGCTGGAAGAGGCTTCCCAGGGAAATGGTCATGGCACCAAACCTGCCAGAGCTCAAGAAGTGTTTGAACAATGCTCTCAGGCACATGGTACGACTCTTGAGGTGTCCTGTGCAGGACAAGGAGCTGGACTTTGATGATCCTTGTGGGTCCCTTCCAACTTGGAATATTCTAGGAATCTATTATTCTATTCTATTTTTCTACTTTGAAACAGCAATATGTACTACCACTTGCAACAGGAAAGGTCAGAGCACAGGAAACAAACTTTGCATTCTTTAAAGTAATATTCTTGAAGGCACAAAACTATAGCTGAAAAGAGGAACTCCTAATTCACCTTTTATAGCCATTGTCAGCATTCACAGAAGGGGATACAGTGGAGATTTATGTATCAAAATTTCTAAATTAAGTGAGAATCTAATATCTCTGAGTGACCTGATTCATTAAACCGGGGATCATTGAAGACATCTCTGTATGTAATCCCATTATATTTATCTGCCAAGAAGCTTGGCTAATACATTCATCACTTTTATAATGGAAAATCAGTAAAGAACTTGCATTTTCTTCTTAGCAGGTTTTTAATATTTACAATGGAAAGGTATACATCTGATCTACAAGCTGGGCAATAACTACTCTTGAGTAGAGGAGTATAAGAAAAAAATTGGAAAGAAAAGGGACTTCTGTTCCACTGGTATCTCCTCTTGGGATCCTTCCAGCAAACACATATTTAAGCACTTCTATAAACCTACCGTCTCAGAAGAAATATCAACACCAGTAGCATTTCAGCCTCTTTTACAACCTGATAATTGTATGTGCTTTTTTAGGGACTTGTGAAGCTCTATTTCAAATAGTAGTCACTGTTTTATATTGCCTAATGGCTTTTCCAATTTGCTCTGGTTAAATCTGATAGCAGCGCTGCGTGAGAACAGCAAATGGGCACACACAGATTTCATATCGTGCATGCAGCTTGTTAAAGAGCATCAGCCTGCAGTTCTTCCTGCAATGTTGCAAAAGTCCTCTCTTAGACCAAAGAATATGGAAGGTGCTTTTCTATGAAGTTTCTTAACTCTTTAGGTTTAGAGGCACAGTGAGGCCACACAGTTAAGTGAACACTGAGCATGAGAAACTTCCTTTGTTCTTTACAAACATACCTCCTTCCTGAAAGGTGTTTGCCCCACAAAGGTAAGGGAATTTCTGTGATTTGGTGCACCAGTTTACCATATTGCTGAAGAACTGCAGTGGCTGTCTGTTGAGTCAGAGCATCTCCCTGACCTGTGTGTGTACTGCAAATCAGTAAGTTTAGTAGGCTAAGACAAGCAGAGGCCACAGTGATGTCCACTAAGCATATGCTCCATTCACCTGTCACAGAAGAGGCTGCAAAAATACACAGCGTTCATTTTTGGACCAGAACTCTGTTCACTTGTTCAAGCAAAGCAAAATTGACATCCTAACCCAGGTTTGGTCAGGTTGTATGGATGATTTCAGGCTTCTCTCAGCTTTATTTTGCTTTCTTGTAAAATGTTCGGTAATGGAGTGAAGTATTAAGAAAAAACATCACAGTCCAGAGCTTTCCTTTGTTTCCACAAGAAAATTTAAGAATTTTTGAATTTGGAGGCTGCACCAGGTGTTCCGAGAATGATACAGAGATCTATGCTAGAGAATCACTGGCACTGCTCTTTTGTTAATGTATTCTGTATATATAATCTGAGGAACTGTGCTATCAATTACACACCTTTCATACAGATTAATTATCTACAGCAGCTGTGCAGAACACACCTAAAGGTTTTATTCATTTATTTACTTATTATTACATGCAATTTCATAAACACAACTTGAAGTGGATTTAAAAAGGGCTCAGGATATTCCTTAAAAATATATATATTTCTATTGCAAAAAATTGCTAATTAAGGCTACCCAGATTAATCAGATTGTCATATATGGTAGAATAAGAGAATAATTTTGAAATAGAATTTTAATGTTATTTTTAGTCTAAGTTTCAACTTATTTGGAAATTTATCTTAATTATTAAAAAAAAAAAATGTCTTGCAACAAAGCTGTCAGCGATTCTGGTCTTGGATTTGGAGGTTTTTTCAGATTCTTTGTTATGTGTTTCCTGTAAACCATAAAAAATATCTTCTTTGCATTTGTGTTTCATTTAATTTTAATATTCCCCCAAAACTCAAGAAAAACAGAAACTGACAGCAGCATATCCAGGAGAGAACAGCTTGGTTTGTTAGAAATTAGTTAATTTTCATAAGATCCAATGGTCTGCAAAACTAAATGCAAATTACATTTAATCTAGTTCATACTTTTTAAAACTGTGAAACTAAGTATCAATTTTAGGATAATAAGGCATGTTTTTATTTTTAAAATAAAGCTTTAGGATTCTTCTATCTTAATAAGAAAAAAACCTCCTAATTTTGCCTGTGAGAAGAGGCTACTTGCAAAACACCACAGTAAGGGTGGGTGTTTAGATTTTGTGATCTGGGACCATTTATAAATTTTGAGCACTTATTTTCATATGAGAAGATTAAAAAATAATTTTTTTATCTTCTCATATAGAGAATGTGGTAGTTTATGCTGTGTGTATGTTTCCTTTTTCACCTTTCACAGACTCTGGAGAAGCAGTTCAGTGGCCCTGTGTTCATGGTCAGAAGATAAACAGATACTAAGAGTAATATTACATTACTTAGTTTAACATGTCCAGTATTGACAGAAAAAATTACACAGTCTGCCTGTAGACAATCTTATAGTAGGGGAAGTACTAGAATTGACACAATGGTATCATGACCATGTAGTTTCACATGTTCTGGTTTTTTATCTGAACCTCCTTTTTCTTTAAGAGTTTTAGTCATGCATCTGCTACATTTCCATGCAAACACAGGTGTCCAATGTCACACACATGTTCTTTGGTTCATGTATATGAAACACATATGAAATTGGATTCATTGTTTCTGTTGCCTGGATATGCATTTTGTTCTGTGCGGTCTGAGAGCAGTGGTTGCTGAAGGAAAACTAGAGGCAGTATGATATAAATGGGTCATATAAAGTCATAGTGCAAAAAATATATATATGCCAAACAGCAAGTTCCTTGAAATTGAAACACATGAGTAGTTTTTCATGCAAAATTACTAATGTCTGGTCTTACATGAGAGGAAAAAAAAAAAGATGGACCCCAGATTAGTAGCTAAATTCTCCTTTTTAGCATAGAATATTACTCAGATGCCAAGCCTGCTAACTGTGCCCTACCTTCAGTACTTGCCTGAAAACACTGATGAGTACTGTTAAGTAAGAAGTTTCATGCCAAGCAAGCCAGCAACAACTTCAGTAAAATGCAACTTGAGAGTGGGATAAGTGAAAACAGACACTAACACTGTTTCAGTCTCCCTTTCAGAGCCATATGGCTCTCCAGGAATTGTAGCAAAGACACTATGACCTTACTGCAAACCAAGCACTGTGATTAAAGGAGTCATAACTTCAAGACTTTGCTTTTCTTTTTTTCTTTTTTCTTTTTTTTAAGATGAAAACTAATTTTATAAAACAGAAACCACACAATTGATTAGGTGAGGGGAAAGTCTATCATTCGGCTAGAATTAAGAATACTTTCTGTTGGCCTTTACAATGGCTTTGATTTTTGCTTTTATAATGAGTTAAGTAAGAGGAAATTTGATTTGGATTTTCTGAGTTGCTGTGCCAGAGACTTATGACAAAACCAGACTTTCAGGAACTCATTTGAAGGAAGTATATTCCACTGGATCTGTAGGAGTTCCATGGTCTGCAAGGGACACTGGCATTTGTGGGGTAAATGGGGGTGTTGGCTCTTCCCTGATCCAACAGGGACTCTACCTACAGATCCCATTCTAGGAGATTGTGTGCTTATCCATGACAGCAGGGTAACTGGCCCAGACAGCACAGGAAGATGAACTTACCCTCCTTGTTTTACATTCATTTCCTAGTCAAAGAGTACATGGAAACAGCAACATTTACTCAACAAAGAAGAATAGCAGGGGTTGCTAGGGTTTAATGGTCTGTACTTACTTTTTATTATGAGTCTTACAGTGGCAGACAAAAAGACAAGAAAACATTCAGCTCTGACAGATACTGGAATTTGTTGCCAATGTGTTCTGATTATACCTGATGCAGTTCTAAATGACTTGCCTGTGAAACTTATATCTGAGAGTTTGCAGCTGTACGTTCATCTGTTAGACAGAAATAACATTTGAGGTGGAGAGTCCTACTTGTATATTTTTAAAGGCTGCTAAGCATTGCTTTCTCCTGGTCTTAAATTCTCACTTATGCAGATTACTCCCAGCAATTAAAAACTGACTCACTCCTTGAATTCTTTTTCTTTTCAAAATTTGCTTTGGATTTCTGAGGCTTTCATCAGATATTTTTTTATTTATTTTTATTTTTTTGTCATTTCATTACACATTTCTGAGATGCTTATTATGGCATTATACTGGAGTTTTTTTATATATAGTCTTTCTTTGCATGCAAAGTTGTTAAATGCTCCCTTCTTAAATTTGAGGTTTTCTAAGATATTTCTTTATAGGTCTCTTTTTTAATTTGAATTAACTTTGCCAAATTTGAGCTGTTTATACTGATATTTTCCATGTTGGTCTTAGTCTGAAATTCTTGTTTTAATGTTTCAGATTAAATGGTACAGATATTTCCAAGAACAAGATTAGGGATAACTGCATTGTTTTTATCTATTGTTGATCTTTTTTTTCATAAGTCCATCAGGAATCTCTGGAGCCTTTCATTCTCTGGAACAAAGATTTGAGGCATTAGGATAAGAGAAAAGCCATGAGTAGGAGGTGCAAAAAGAAATGAGATGGAAACAAGCCTTAGAGGATCAAACAGAACAATGTTCTACTGAATATTGCTTTGGACCTGTGTGTCCCAAGTGCTTCTTTCCCTTGCTCTCAGCAGTTAGTTCTGAGATGTTTTGGAAAATGATTATTAGACTCTTCCTGGTGCATGTTGATACCACTTGGGCAGTCTTCATTATGGCATTTCATGAGGTTTTTATAGCTTTGGATTGTAACTAACTTGATATCAACTTTTTTTTTCCTTTTGTATGGTTATGCATGGAGTTTTTGTCACAGGGGTATTCCGAAGGGAGTTAAAGCAAAGGTGAAGAGAGAAATGCACTTTCACAGAGAGTTCCTATTTTAGTGTAAGGACTGATGCAACATATGAAGAATAGTAGTGCAGGAGGTGACAAGGGAAATACAAGGGCTAAACAAAAGGTGTATATAAAATAATAGTTAGGTTTTTTTGATGTAAAGCATCACATAGCTGTAGACCCTGTCTGAGGAAAATGGAAGACTGAAAACAAGGCTCGTATGGGCACTTGATTTCAGATGACTCTTACCAGAGTAAGAGATTGTAAAGTAATGAGTGAATAAAATTTTTAATTCCTCTATCCATCTCTGACAAAGAAAAACAAAACCAAAAAATCCAACACCAACAGAACAATCCATAACAAAACAAAAAAGAAACACCTGCCCCCCTGCCCAAAAAAAACCCAACCAAACACCAAAACACAGAACCAAGCATAACAAAAATTATTTTGGTAGCTTTCTTTGACTTATGCTAAGATAAACCCTAGTGTATATTATTTTTGATAGGGACGTTTTCTCACACTGAGTTTTCAGTTTTTACAGAATACACAGTCTTTATTGCTCTCTAAGCAGAGACTTTGCATCTTGCAACATATGACTTATTCTAGTCTACAATACCACTGTGTTTGCAGAGCTTGGTGTTTTTCCCTGGCAACTCTGTGTGACCCAAATGATTCTGTCTTGGACCTTCACTAATTGAAGCCTCTTTCCAAAATAAATGCCAAAGCATTAGCCAGAAAAAACACGAAGATTCTGCATATGGAGGGGAAAACCCTGTTTTGTAGTTAATTTTTAGGACAAATAATGAAATGTAAATAAATTTGTCAAAGAAAATTGTTTCACACATCTAAACAGATGAATATTAATAAGCTCTTTCTTCTTCCTTGGATCATACACTCCCCAATGACTGCAGGAAAAAAAAACTTGGTACTTAGAAAACATTTTCCCTTCATGTAGTCCAGCATATTTCATGTTGCCATAAATCATAGCCAAAGATGAGTAAAACTTGTATTTTCTGTGAGGAAGATACCTGATTCTGGAAAGGTTCAGGAACACATGGAGGCCAGAGTTCACATCCAGTCGGCACAATTTACTGAGTTAGGTGCAGAGACAGGAGATGCAGCCCTAATCACATCACACCACCCCAAAAAACAGCCATGTCCCTCCGTGGCTGGAGAGCAGCTCTCTAAGTTACTTAGACTAAAGACAGACTATCAAGATATATCAAAAATGACAAGCCTGAAAACCAAAAAAATCCTGGGAAGGAGCATTATTGGGAAAGATGAGGCAGAAGGCAGGGAGATTGAGGAGATACAGCAGAGAATTTGTAACAGTCCCAAGGGAAGGCTACAGGATCACATAACTAAGCATGCTGTCATCACACACATGCAGAATTAGACAAACTTAACCTTACTTCTGACATTTCCCAATTTTCGAGTGCTTGACTCTATAATTAGTTTCTAAAGTAGGCTGTTGGCTTTTGTTTGTTTGTTTTAGTTTGTAACTATACATACATGTATAAAATGAATCAAACTTTGAACAGATATGTGGAAGGGTGTGTACTGGCTTGGACTGTCCTTGTACATGTGAGTAAGATCAGTGATGTGCATTTAAAATGGAAGATTTGAATGAGCACAATGCAACAGGGATGGAAGATAATGTGTTTTGCTGGGATTTCAGCGGGAATCTTATTTTGTACATCTACATGTTCTTCTCCATGCTCCTCAAAGGCCAGAAGAGGCTGAGGATGTGTTAAAAAAACCTTCTGGTGTGGCAAGCAGGAAAGGTTTCTGAGCACACTGGTTAGAGAGAATTGGCCATCTGAAAGAGTGTGTCTGAATAAAAAGCACAATGGAGATGTTTTGGACATGGAGGAGAAGACAAACTATTACACCTGTCCTGGTTGCTACTTCTGTCTTGTCCATCTGGCATGGATCATGGTTCGCTTAAAGTCTCAAAATGCTAAGTTAAGACACAGACCCATCCTTTAAAGCTGCCTGGTGTAACCTTCCCTTTTTCTGCTCTTGCTCTGCTTGGGTGAATGAGAAAAGGCAGAGACGTAAGGAGTGTTCATGCTTATCTCCTCATCAATTCCCTTGCCTGTTAGCTAGCTAGCTGATGGGCTAAGAACTTAACTTGTCACAGGGTTCAAAATCATAAGGCATTTTTTGTTTTTAAATCAAATTTATCTCTTTGGCACAGAATGCTGTATGTCTGTTACAAGGCTCAAGATAAAATGCAAGCCCATTTCCTCCACCCTTTTTCTTCTGCCCCTCTTCTTCTCTTTGCAACTAGCTAAAATGAATACCAGACAGTATCCTCTGACAAAGGGATAGAACTTCCTGCAGGTCATTTCAGAAGCAGTTCTCAAATCCTCATGGGAAAATCAGATTGCAAATGAACAATCTCTACATAGAGTCTAGTGTCTACATAAATTCTGGTCTCTTGTCTTAATATTAGCATCTATCAAATACAGTAAGTTGTTAAGAGAATGTGAAGAATTTGGAACTGAAATTATTTGTGTATAGGGAAAAAATTTTAATTGACTTGTCGTAATGTGCAGGTACTGTTAGTGTGTGAACGAAAACTGGAATTTGCAAAGGGAAATGGCTGCCAAACACCCATTTGGGTGAGGTTTGAATACCTTAATCTCAATTTGAAATTCCCAGCCACAATCCTTAAATATATTGTTTTAGTCTATAAATGTTAAAAGATACTCCAAATTTTTCAAGAAAGATGTGTTTATCTAAAGTGATAAAGGATCTGGGTGTAGGATAGTAACACGAGTTCTGTTCAGATGTTTTCTTGCCCCCACATTCGCACACAGGAGAATAGGGCTGTCCAAGCCCCAGATTCTTCCCCTCTCCAATCCAAGCAGTCCCCACTCCCTTCTTCCAGATGAATTTACAAGACTTCACATCCAGGCTTTTATGCTGTCCATCAACTCATGACAGACAGTCTAGAAAATAGTGTGCCCTAAATGTCATGTAAATGTTAGTCTTAATCAAGCAGCCAAATACAATATTGTGATACAGCTAAAAATGAATTAAAGGACCTGCCACACACACTTTTAAAAATTACCCTAGAAAGGAAGGTTTAGGGAAAGTTCAAATGCATAAAGTAAGGAGAACATAGTCATAACAGGATATGTCTTTTGTTAACTGAAAAAATGAGGAAGGGTCAGCATCCAAAAGAAATTACACGCATTTAAAATGTTATGTGGAGGGCAATCCATTGATGCTAGGTGAGAAGGCCTACCTGTCTGTTCTGTCTGGAGAACATGGAAACATTATAGGAAACAAAGACTCAATATCTCATGGCACTGTGAAAAAAAAGATGTGGCAGGAAAAGCCATTTCCATCATTTCACTTTTGTATCATCAGTAACTTTCACAGAAATTGGCCGAACCCACCTTTCCTTTATACCTAACTTTTAGCACTATTTTAGGGATGAGTGGTTGGTTCCTTTTATGGTAGAGCTACCACTGTAGCAATTAAAGCATTTCCTGTTTCTTAATGGTCTGTAGGGAACTTTGAAAACATTAAAAAAGCTGTCCTATGAATAATTACACTGCATTCTGAGCCACCAAAGGCTATCCAAAGGGACAGTATTCCTTGTGGTTAGCAATTCCAAGTTCCTGATCCAGAAAGTGATAGAAAAAATGAAGCTAAGGGTCCTTTATTATGCCTCAGTAATTTTCAGGTCAAAGATCCATCTGGCTGGTTAGTGAATATATTTTCTTCCCTGTTTCCATACCCAGTTGCAAAAGCTTACTTTGTGTGGCACATGTGGCACTTTATCCTTATTGTGAGTTGTGGTATGATTCCTTTCCCTTGTACTCTGGTCAAGTCTGTCAGCTGATTTTGGTTTGTTATTCTGTTCTCACTTTATTTCCTCCTGGGACATTGATTATCAGGTGGCATTTACTGTGTGTGCTAACAGCTTTACTGGCTGCTGTGGACATCACTATTCCTTGCAAACTGCTTTGGTGTTGGAGCTCAGCAGCCTTGCTCTGATTATAATCTGAAGGTTCTGACTAGGTTTATTATTTTTCTGTGCTCAATACAGACTGTAATATATTAACCTGTAAGTTGTCTGAATTTGTACTCCTTTTTAAATATAGGCATATAACCAAATAGCTAATCATATCTTACTATTAGTTTCTTGTAGGGAGAATGAGAATTACCAAAATGGTTTCCTTTTATAGGGAAAGTTGATATCCCTTTTTAAATGCCAGAAACTAGGCAATAAAAGAATTCTTACATGTTATTTCCATGTGGAAAAAACACCCTGGTGATGGTAGAGTGAGGCAGTCCTACTTATGCATAAAGGATCTACACAAGCCATGTTCATCTGACCATATTTGAACAAAAGCAGTTATTTGGCCTCCAGCTCCATGCCAGTCTCTCTGGCAAGCTACAATTAAAAAGCTGGTGCTTTGCCATGCTGTTTGTCTCCTCCTTTCTGTTTTCCTCCTTGCCATTTACAGTGCACACCTAGGGTTGAATCCATGCCCAAACCCTGATGGTTTCTTTTGTTTTCTTGCATAACAGAAGGGATCTGGACCTTCTCTGCCTTTGCCTAAGTGGTCTCTCTGCCTTGATTAATTGTTGAGGTGTTTGTGATTCCCTTTAAATCACAGGCTTATCGAGTAGTGTCTAACCAACCACTGGTATTCTGGGAAATTGTAAAAGAACTTGCCTATCAATTTTTTTCTGTATATTTTTCTTTCGGTATCATGTAATTCCAGCAGGAAAATCAGATTCCAAGCCAGGATCCTTTCTACCTAATTTGTTGCCTTTGAGAGTTGTTTTGGGATTTTAGCAGTCAAAGGAGCCAATCATTCAGCTCACTTAGCCTAGGAATGAAGTCACTTTTTCTCTGCCTGGCTTTAAAGGTGTCTGAGATACAATGGCAAAAGGCAGGTTTGTTTTCAGGTCCTTTTAACTTGAATTGTTGTTACAAAAGGCTATAGCTCTGGCAGTACTTCAGTGCATCACATCTGTAGTATATTGGCAAAACTGGCAGCTTCCATGAAACTACGAGACCAGTATTTGCTTCCTTCAAGCTGTGATAAAAATAACTCCATCACAGTGTAATCCTCCCAGGTAACAGCTGATACAACACATCTTTACAAAGTTTAAAGCTCCTGTCTTTTTACTGAAAAGTACAACTTTTATTGATTTTGGCATTCACAGCACTTATTTTTTACTTGATTCAAGTTCTTTGATGTAAGTAACATTGACATTGGGAATTTATTGCTGTTTTGAGAGAATATGTGGGAAAGAGGTAAGAAAGTTCATGAGGTATTAATTTGACACTTCATATTTGAAGCCTAGATACAAACATTCATTGCCCTCTGTTGTCTGCTAATTATGCTCCCCTTCTAAATAAGAAGTACATTTATCTGAAGTTTTGTTCAAATGAATTGTTCAACATGTTTTGTTCAAATGTTTGTTCAACATGATGTTCAAATCATGTGCAATTGTAACTTTCCTCTGTATTGTGAATATTTTTACTCTTTATAATAGAGACCTAAAACTCATCATTTTTTCAGGTTATACATTCAGAGGATTGCCTTTTGCCCTAGTCCTGTCAGCAGTGATCATGGACCTACCTTGCTCTCCTGAGAGGATTTCAAAAACCAGTACTTCCAGAAGCAATTCAGAGCCCTAGTTTATGTAGGAGAGTGTTACTCTCCTCTGGGAGAGAACTGATGAAAGTTAAACTCACTTTAAGGCTTCTTCATATTGGGGCTGGATTCTCATCGGCCTCATAGTTCTTAGGAATCAAGTAACTTGTCTGTTTGCCTGGAGAAAGAAGGTGCGACAGGATAGACTAAAATAAATCAGGATGCTTTCAGAGGTAGAATATTGCACTAATCTGTGGGTCTCAAGCTGGCTGCAGGCAGCCGTATCTCATCTACTTCTGACCCTCATGTCTAGCTGGCAGAGTTTTGTAGTTGCAAATGGAGAAGACACTCGTTAGGGTAAAGTAATGAATCCGAAATCTTGTCAGTTTCTCTCTGCTCCATTTTTTGTTGTTTCTTACCTTGCTGTTACAGGTCCTACACAACTAGCATGACCTTGAGCCAGGCCTTCCTTCCTCATGATCACTCCAGTGTGATAACTCCCTTTGCCCTCACTAGGGAAGGATGTTGCCTTTTTCTATACCCCTCTAAGCTCTGATTCCCTTGTTCTTGGCTTCTGACTGTCATGGGCCACAATACTTGACTCTACCTGTAGAACTGGACTCTTTGTGTCTTACAACATGGTGGAACTGTCAGCATTTGCCTGTTCTGTGATTCTTCCATTACATCCGCCACAAAGCTATGGAATGCATAAGAAGATGAAGAATTACCAAAGAAAAAAGTCTTCTTGGAGCTCTGTATGTGTGTCTTGTTTAGACACTGAAACAATCTACAGAGAATAGCACCCATTATCTGCTGTCAGTGAAGCAGAAGTGAGAGGTGCACTCATTCCTCCTGTTAAAAGGCAAAAACAACATCCCTTGATCTTGCATGTGTATCCTGCACAGCAATCCATCTATTACTCTTTACTCTGTGTCCATAGTGCTGTTCTCTCTTGCCTTGCAGAAACTGTAAGAAAACTTGCAGTCAGAACTGGTTATGCAACTGGACTCACAACAAGGAGTCACATCAGATCTGTTTTCTACTGAGCATTTTCAATTGTAACTTCCTTTTCTGTCCTTGACTCCTAATCCTTCTGCTGCGTAAAAGCCTTGACAAAGTTTGGGAAGGTCTTGTTTGTTCCAGTGCAGGAGCCAGGAGGACATTATCTGATTGCAAAACAACTCAGTAGCAGGTACCTCATTGCAGGCTCCTCATCACCTAACTCACCATACACAGCACTTGCTAACACACAGTATAAATGAGATTTTGTGACGCTCTCTCTTATCCTTTTGGATGCAGTGATATTTGTGGGGCTCAGTGTGAGAAACTGTGAAAACTGCAGCAGTACTTTCCTTGCACTTTGAAGAGATCCCAGTTGTGAACTTCACTAAGGTACAGCATTTATAACAGAGGCCTCTTTCTGATGGCCCAGGCACCCACTGTGAGTCCCATTCAGTGGGGCAAAGATCTTCTGTAATAATCTCTTAGGAGCTGAGAGTTAGATGAAAATTACAGTTTCCAAACCAGAAAGGTCTTGCTGTTACCTAATACACTTTTAACACAGAGGGGCAGTTGTTACATGTGAGTCTTTGGCAGCAATTTCTTAACCACCTTTTCCTGAAACTCTCACAGTTGGGAGTTGCTTTCTCAGACGAAGGATAAATTACTTATGAACACATAAACATAGTTATTTTGTTAAAGATTTGGGTATTAGTGTGAATAATAACATGGCCCTTAGCAAATTTCTCTATGGATTTTAGACTTGTGAAGGAACAATAAGACCAATGATTCCAGAAAGGGTTATTTATTGTAACTCTTATGTTGTGTCTTTGCAGAGCTTGCTATTTTTATCAACTAAAATGCAGGGGAATTCTCAAAAGCAGTTTAAAATAATAAACTTGTCTTAAGTCAAGAACAGATCCTGTCAACCTATTGGCTTCTGCTTCTGTTTTGAAAGGAGCATTACTGTACCAAGAGCCATTCTTCTGGTGTAAGTTTCCCATGGGTTTTCACTGTGGGTAATCTCTAAGTTTTGACCAGATCTTAGACTGTGACATTATTGGAATTAACAGCTTCTGAATGAGTCCTGTGAAACAACATTTGCATGCTGTACAGCTTGTATGACAGATTACCAAAAAATCTTGACCTCCTAAGATTAGCTGTTCTCCTCATTCCAGCAGATGTCACTGAGAAAGAGGAGAGAAGATTTAAAATAATGATCCCCATTTCAGATGGTCTTGTTTTTTTTTCCCCAAGAAGTGAAATGATCTATAAAAATTTGAGTAATTAATGTACATGATTTCTTGACTTGAGAATTTGTGTAGGATGGAGATCAAAATGCAGAGCATACACAGTGAAGAATGTATGCTTGTCCAGGGGAGCTTTTTCGCATAAAGAACCTACAGCAGTGTGTGGCCTGTGGGTTCGTCCTGCACCATGTGCAGGGCATCCAGCTGCTGTTGCAGTGCTCCTTGGAAATCTGTCTTCTTGGACCCTAACAGGTTTACCACAAACATGTCTGACAATAAATTAAGCCATTTGATTGAGGGCCACCAAGGAATGTCACAGAAAAGCTTTGCATACTGAATGGTGAACAAATTCCAGAAACATGAGCATAAAGGAGGGTTTCCCCACAAGGTTTGTTGCGGGTTCATGCTGGGAGGTCTGCGTGCCTCTGAAGCACTGAAGCCCTATTCCTGGATCCAACCTGTCAGTTACTGCTTTATTGCATCCCTGTCAGCAATAGGGAACAACATGTGGTGGCTGCAGGAGCCTCAGCAACCTACCACCCAGAAAACAGGATGTCATCTATACTACCAAAAAAACCGCCTCTGCCTTCATCCTGCCTGGAGTAAATGGCATCCCATCACAACTGACTCACTGTTCCTCTCCAGTACAGCTCTCTAGAGGATGGTGGTCAAAGCAGCTTGCAGATTTTACTTCCTGTAAGCAGATTTGATACTTGATACAGAAAGGTTGGTGTCCCCAGCTACTGGAGATGCAGGCATAGCTCAGGCTTAGAGCCAGAGAGAATTTCTTTGTTTCAGTCTGCACCATTAGCAGGGCTCCAGGCTTAGCTGTGTCCTCACAGGCATGTGCTAACTCTTTTTTCCTCTATCAGGACAGAAACCTGCACACAGGTTCAAGGTACCTGGCTTGGGGAATTACTATTAAAACAAGAGATGAAACATATAAAAACAAGACACACAAAAAAGTGTGCATGTGCAAATGGCAAATCTGCTTAGAAATGAAAGATCCATAAGAAATATGAAGTCACACAGTGACAACTTCTAAGCTACTTTTCAACATAGACCTGCAATACCTATTCCCCTTGTTCGTTCAGGGATCAGGCCAGATATGGTAACCAGAGCAGGCTGGCTGGGAGTATGGATTCCTTGATTCTTTTCCAGAGCTGTACTCAATCCCCTGGATCCTGCTGTTAAGGCAACAGCAACTGCAATAGCCATAGTTATGTATTTGAACAGAATATTTGGATTAGATCCCAAATGAGCTCAGACAAGCCAATTAGCATCCTTGCTATGTCTCATCTGCATTTGGTTTAGTAATACTTTTTATACATGGCATCTGGGAGTGCTGATTAATGATCAGAATGGGATCTTGAAATTCTTGAATCAAAGTGGCTGCATCGGTACAATGTCTAAATATTTTTAAATTATGTTTTTTTTCTCTTCGTGCCAGTACTTTATACATTGTAAACTCTTCAGCACAGCATGAAACTCCAATCCCATTAAATTTTATTGAACAACTTAATAAAAATCTGTGAAGTTCCAAAAAGAAAATGAACCGCAAGTACGAGCACCAGGAGCAGTTTTGAAAGCCCTGTTGTGGGTCTATGCAAGGATACCTGGGTGCATATGGAGCCCTCCTCATGCCACTGGTGCAGGCTATGTCTTCTTGACACATTGTTCACAAATAACCACAGGACATCACCTCCTGTCCTGTGTGGCTTCTATCACAACAGCAGTTTATGTTTGCACAGGCAAGCCGGCATTAGAAAGCGCTCCATGTGCCCAAAGCCTGGCTTGCAAAGAAAGGAATTGATATTTCTTTGGCAACTACTGTGGTTGCCAGAGGAATTATCAGAGTTCTTGATTTGTTCATGACTTTTGCTATGGGACTGTTTTGTGGCAGTGAATTGGTCTGAGGCTACTGAGTCTGCATTTAGCTCTCTGGTAGAATGCCTAAAAAATCCAATAGGTTTGGAGCCAGTAAACTGCAGACAGATAGAAATAGTGCTCACAAATTCAAGTGCAATATCTGTCTCTTTATATCCTTCTAAAGTAAAGCTAAGCAAGTAACAATAAGGTGTTTCATAAGTATAAACCTTTCCTAATTGCATTAGATAGCTTCTTAATATTTAAACACTTTTCTCATAATTTCTTCTCTTAATCTGTAAAGTTAGAAAATTTGGGGGATTCTTTGCTCATAAGGATATCCCATGATACTTAGAAGTAGAAATAGCTAAAAATAGTGAAGCTATCCTCTGCACAACCCCCTAGGAAAATATTATGATAAGCCCAGCCACAAGCAGGAAGGCTTGAAAAGGAAAATAAGACATACCTCTGTGAATCTGTACAAACTTTAGGAAAGCAAGGCTTAAGAAATAGACTACATTTAAGCTTTTATTTTATATGAATCAATTTGCCTATCCAATGTAAAACACATGTCATAATCCATCCAGGTAATAGGAACAAGGAAAATCTCTTTCTGTGATCCTGCTGCTTCTCTGCACCCAGATGTGTCCCTGGCAAATGATCAGAGATTTGTTTTACATTTTGTTGGTCAGCAGTATACATCAGTAAGGCTGTCAGGGATCTGCTGCTTTTCCTGCTTGCATATCCATACTGAGACAGAATTACCTGAACCATGGGATATCCACAAAACAACGCCAAAAAATGGACAAAGCATTTATAGATGGGAAATTGAATATGCTGTGGCTCAGATTATCAAGATAATCATGTTCTTTGGGTGCTGTACCCTTAGGATGAGTAGCATGATAATGCTAATGGGGAGGAAGAGGTTAGAAACCAGAGAGCTAATTTTCTGGAAGTGTGCATGATTTGAAATTGTATTTCAAAAGTATGAACACCATCTGACTTTGTGCCCATTGGAAGGTCAATGCCTACAATGTAGTAAAAACAGTCAGGTTCTGGTCACTTCTGCAAACCCTGTTCCACATCTTTTGGTGTAGTGTTCAAGGTGAGAAAGGATCCTTGCTTTGCAGCCCCTTGTGTTCATGTTAAGAACATAGAAAGAGTTTTTGTACTTGGGTCATTTTACGTGGCATTTTATTAGCAAATTCTCTTGTTGTAAATAAAGGACAACTTCCAGTGCTACAAGTGAAAGTCCATTTATACAAAATCATGGCTAACCACATGAATATCAGTTCTGTGAATCATGGGGAAGTGGGTTAAAAAAAAATTCCTATACCCAACCCCAAACTATTTCTTAGACTGATTCACCATGAGTACAGTGAGTGAGAGCAAATCTGCAGGTAAGTGTCCTCATCTTTCTGGTGCGCCCTGAGAAAACTTACTGTTATATTATTCAGGGCAAGGCTGGATAATGGCTTACCCAACAGAAAAACATAAAATATTATATGCTTCTGTGAAGTTTTGGAAAGCTCCTTTACCTCTGTGTTATATGTTCTGTTCACTAAGGAGCTCATGTAACCAGACATCGTGCCACACCCTGGAGCCTGGCTGTACCTATGTGGCAAGCAAATGGCTGTCATAGTGCAGGCACTGTATTAAAAACCTTGTAGCAATCAGAAAATACCCCAACCCAAACAAAATAGAAAAACCACTCAAACTCCTGACTTCAAGCACAGTGTGCTGAGGACATTTTTCAAGAGGACTGTTTTCCAGCTAAGAGAATTGGAAGATATATAAAATCCCCAAACCAATGTACTTTGCTCAAGGCTGAACTGAACTTTGCTATTTGCCTTTAACTCTTGCACTATGTCCTCTCACTAACTTCAGTTGCATAGTAGACTCTCTACATAGTTTCTTATCTCCTAAGTGAAGCATGCTTTCAGTGGGATCATTCTTTTAAGGATAAAATACATGAGCTAAGTACTGCATATTTAACAGGAAACTGAATCATGAAGTGGTCTTAAAATACTTTTGATGGCATAGAAATAGCTAAGAGTTCCAAGTAGGAGAGTATTCCTTAGGTCACGGTTCTTACTTTGATCTTGGTATGGAAAAATCATCATTATCATCATCATCATCATCATCATCATCATCATCATCATCATCATCATCTGTTCACAAAAGCTGTCATTTACTGGAGCAATTGTAGCAGGCTGGCACGTTCTGTGTTTGGTCAGACCTCTCACCTAGAATTATGTACCTTTTCTGTGGTCTGTGTTGGTGTGCAAGAAGCATTCTGGACAGGATGGTCAGAGTGAGGCACCCACACGAGATTGCTCAGAAAAAGCAATGTGTAGTTGGGACACAGAAAGGGCCTGCAGTAGAAAAAGCAGAGTGCTAGCCTACCTTTCCAAGAATTTTTAATGTCAAGTGAAGCCTGGAGCTAGAAAAACATTTTCATACCAGTCAGTCTGTTATATACATAAAGCTGGTATTTTACAGGGCATTAAATATTTTTGCCATATTTGAAGTAATTTTCTCTTGTTGGTGCCAATTCAAATACATGCTGCATTTTCTGATCTTTGTTACTTATTCCTGACTAGCTCCCTGTTCATAGCTGTCCTTCTCCCAGCCTGCAGTTCTCAGGGGCATCTCATTTTTTACTTATTTTTCCTCTCAATATTTCATTAATTTGTTTTCCATAACATCTAATCCTTTTCAAGTTATTGGCTTCATTTGTTCTTTTTAGTCTGTAGTCACTTTTCATCACTCCCATTCAGTTATTGTTTTTTCTTGTCAAATTTGTTTTCTATTTTTGCTTAACCTCTCTCATTTAGCATTTTTCTACTCCGTCTAAGCAAAATAGAGGCAGGAGATAAAAGGGCACTTCTGTCTCATACATTCCTTTCCCAAGAGACCAGGGATTGTTCCCATCAGTGCAAGACCAGACTTATTCCTTGATGAGGTCAGTTATATACCAAATTTTCATGCCCAGTTTTTAATTCCTGAAACAGAAAGAACACATCTCAAGTACGATTTTTTTGTAATGATCTAAGAATTGGTATGAGATGGTAATCTCATATAATTAGTTGGTTAGTGATTGATTAATGAGGGTGAAGGAACACTAATGCAAGCTAAGGGATGATCTAGAGGAGTAACAGCCAAGAAAGCTCTTGCCAAATAGTTGTTGTTTCCCTGGTGTCCACATGGACACTTGCCTTCTAATTTCATTCACTTTTGGACGGAAGCTATTTTACTACTGTGAAGATTTTGGAACTGTGGTGTAAACTAATTTTTATTTTAACCAGCTGAAATAGACAGCTTAGTGTTCCTAACCTTGGCCTCCAAAGAGCCAAAACATTTAAATTTTAAATTCAGCAAACTTCATCTCTGTTTTTATACTGAAACAAGTGTACCTGAAGACACATAGTAACTTCCCTTATTTATGCAAATTTAAGCACACAAGCCTGAAACATTCAGCCAAAGTCCCCTCATTACAAACATGGAACCCTTGAGCTTTTCATACTTTCTCTTAGTCAAATTCTTCTGTCCTATGGGCAAAAAAGAAACTATAAGGACTCCCTCTTCAAAATTATACAGAAGGCAGGACACACAGAATCTTCTGGCTCAGGCACTTTAAACCTCAGGCCTCTTATTGCAAGGTGTACATGAGTGCAACACAGTCATCACCCCTTGATGTGTAAGACTGAGATGGCAGAAATCAGAGAACTACTCCCATTCCCTGACAGAATGGATGGGAGAAGGGACTGTTTGCAACACACAGAAACAGCAAGTCTGGCAGTACTGCCACTGTTGGTTGTCCTCAGTGCTGGACCAGCAGAACACAGGGCTGCCAGCTGCATGGCAGAGTTAGCATGAAATGTGAAGTGTGTGCAGACCTTATACAATATTCTTGCCAAGGCTTGCCTGATAACCTCTAACCCATGTAGATACAGCAATGCCTTGTGACACAGGGGAAAATACACATGTGAAAATTCTCATCCCTCCTTTTAAAAAAGATTGTTTCCAAAAGCAATATGGAATATTTGAGAAAAGCTCGGCCAGGACTGACCATGTCTCACATGTGAGCTCCCCTTCTGTTCACACCTCCTGGTTAGGAGTCATCATCCACCTGCAGGTCCTTAGCTACAAAAGTACATAGAGGCACCAAGTATCGTCCTTCCTTCCTCCCTTCCTCTCTCCCTTCCTCTCTCCCTCCCTCTCTCCCTCCCTTCCTCCCTTTCTCTTGTTAGAGATTAATTAGAAGTTTCACTTACAGCTGTCTGCAATGGGATTTTGTTGTTGTTGTTATTTTGTTATTTTTCCCCTTTCTGGTAAATGTTTTCCTTAATTTGTAACTTGAAAAAAATATACTGCTAGTTGTATATAACCACGGGTTCAGAGTGCAGTGATAACTCCATCTGCTCTGTTTGTGTCATTATCCAGGGCCTGACATGGCCCCAAACAGCCAAGTTTGCATTTGCAAGCAAAGAAGAGAAAACTCTTGTCGACTTTTCTAAGATAAACTCCCATTGCTAGCAGAATGAACATTGTGCTGATAATAAAAACCTCATTAATTAAGGGGTTCTTAAGATATTTGTTCAGAAATAGTTTCATTGGCATATGTGTCACATCAGGTTCTCTGTATAGTAGACACACTTCTGAAAATACAAAATCTGGGATGAGGAAGCATTCAGACCGGATGAGAGATGAAAAGTTGAGTTTCAATAGTAAATAATACAGTATAGGAATAACATCTATTCCAAGAAAGAGTTGAGATACAATTTTTGGAAAGCAATTGCAACTTTGTTGAATAGTGGTTTCTTTTCTGTATATTTGAGCCATAGAAGAGTTTATCAATCACTCTATATTTAGATTGATGTTACATGGGGTTGTTTTTAGGTGTGAGATTTATACCAGTGAAGTACCTGTAGTATGTGTATTTAATGTCTGACATTGTCTTAGAAGTATGGAAAAATACTTTTTAAAGGCAGTAATTAACATTTGATTTGAGGAAAAACTTGGAAAGAGCATAACTTTTCTCTTTCTTACAAAGTAAAAATCGTGCAATTAGCTTTTTTCATTTCATCATAGCAAAATATAATAGCTGAGATTTTGTTAAGAGCAGAACAAAGCTGCCAAAATCTGGTTCTGTTAGATCTCAAATCAGCTAGCTAACTTGTGTTCTAACACCCCTCATCATGTGTATGTAATTTAGAACAGTAAAAAAAAACCTCTGAGAATTCAGGTTCTGAAATTCATCCAGTTGCTCAATGCTAGTAATGATGATGGCTGAAGGTACTCATATCTCACTTTTGTGTATCAGCATATTATTCAGTTGTCAAAAATCATCCAAATGTTTTTCTTGTCATTTTGGTTTTCTGATAACATTAAATAATGTTGAAAGAATTCACAATGACAGTTATTCCCTCTTTCTTCCACGTGGGCTAGGAAACTGATTTACATCACCAGTGTTACAAGAAGAAATTGTCTTTAAAATGTGTGAGGGAGAAAGTATGTGCAAAGGGAAAAATTTGCCTATGCTTAGAAAGAATGAAAAAAACTAATATGCACCTCTCTTTGGGCAGTCATTACTCTCTCAGTAATGCAGTCTCACTAGGACATGAAACATTTTCAGAACTGAAAGGATTGGAGTTTTATTGGCACAGATGCCCATCCACACACAAGGACTACCTTGTAAACTTCAGTGTCTTTTCTGGGAAATACGGGACATCTGCAGATGTTTTAAAGAGCGTTGACAGAAGGAGGTTGTTGCTTAAACCTCATTTATAATAATGAAGCAGCAGGTTCTGTAATAAATTCAACAGTAGACAAAATGTTCTAATTTGTGCTGATCCTCTTATCTTCATGAATTCCAATAGGGTAAACATGACTTCTATAAAATAGGGTTTGTGGGGAGAAAAAAATTCACTCTGATTTGTATCAGACTGTGGCAAGACTAGGGAGATGGTGAAGAATTTAATGGACATATGGATCAAAATTCATAGGTAATTAAAATAATCCTGTTGCATCTTGTTCTAGCTTTAGGCATATAGAATCTTTCTGATCAAATATATTCCAGAATATGTGTCTTCTAAAATATAAGCTAAGAAAGACTGTGTTTGTGTTAACAGAAGTTCTACCCTTTAGAAGTGCTGAAAGCCCCTTGGACTTGAAGAATATCTTGAATTTTGACTATCTTCAGCAAGAGAAGAAAATATTCAGCACCAGGTAGGAGGTAAAAGAGACCAAATTTACTGGTCTCAAAAAATGAGGAATCTTGAGATATATCAAAGAGCCTTGCATTCTGAAGTCTTGAAAGACTTTGGGAATTCAAAATGAGGTTTCATTGCTCCTTAGGTCAAAACTCTTAGAAGTATGCCTGTCATCAAGCTCTGAATTAAATATATCTTACAATAATCTGATCATATCCATATTAGATTACTGTCTTGGCCTTACATGTGTTTATGATGGTGCCAAGTATTCCTTTTTTTCCCCCCACTGATGAAGTACAGATGTTATGCTTATGTTAGCAGAAGGGTGACGATTGGGGTATGGAGGCCTAAAATTACTGATTTTTACCCTTTCTACTCTTTTTACCCTGTATATGTAACACAATTAGTATCACTGTTGACATTTATAGTACTTATGGTGCATTGCTCCAGATACTGGAAAATCTCCAGCAGGGAAACTTGCTGCATATCTAATCCTATTCCTAGTAAAGGATGTGGAATCACACCAACATAAATACTGATACAAGTTCTCTCAAATAAGGGCATCTGACTGACAGCAAATATTTCTTTTGTTTGTGGGTGGAAGTAAAGCTCAAGAGTGTATTAGGATTTCTGAACCTAGATTTGGGTGTCTTTCTTCAAGAATCATCTGTTACAAAGCATGAATTATGCACCAGGTACAAAGAGGTGCAGCAACCTTTAAGAGCCTGGAACAGCCTAGCACAAAACATATTTAGAATGCTGTCAATTTGTCAGCTAATGACAAAACAGCTTACTAAATTGTTACCCAAACCCCTTTGGTTGTAGCCTAGCTAAGATGCAGTGAATCCACCAGTGGTTCTATACTTTATCTTTACTGTGGATCAAAGCTGAGATCCTGTTGAGATCCCAGGGCAGAAATGGATCTTCTGAAAAGCAGACACATATGGTTGAAAGCACAGTGTGGTAAGGAGTTAGCTGGACATAAAGCCCAGTAATCTTATGCTAGTGCAAGAAATAAATATATAACCTAGCTACCTAAAAAGTGGAAAATTGTATTGTTTAAATTATTGTTCTGTTTGTATCAGAAGATGTGGTCATTTTTTAGTAGAGAGTGGGAACTGGACACGATGTTCAGATGGTCTTGAGTGACCCTTTTACATTCTGCAAGCCAGGATGGAAGTCTATGTATCATGTCAGCTCTTGCAATGAGGCAAGAGGTGAGGAGAGAACAAAACTAAATGATGGTGTACCAAAAGCTGAAGTCAGACACAGAGGGGAAGAACAAGCAGCTGTCTGGCACAGAGGGAAGTCAGTGGTGGTTTCCTTTTTTTTTTTTTTCAGCTAGCATGAATACCTAATGTCAAAGGCTGTGAGTGAAAGGGTTCTTATCTGTGGCCATTCCAGTGTTTCTAAATGTGCAAGGAAATAGTAATTAAGGATAAATGTTAAATATCTGAAAGTGAATCAATGTTCTTTAGTTAGTAGTAATTTGATCAGTAGCCTCTTCACAGTAGAGACAGTGGAGGAAATGTTGCAGTTTGTCCTGCAGTCTGGCCTCATTTCATATTCCTTCCGAACAGTCTGTGAGAACAAAAGGCCAAGCCTGTAAATAGAAAAGCTGCTTTTGCATATCATCACTACTTGATAAGTATAAACATAGCCTGTTCTTATTTAATTCGCGCCACAAAAGACTTCTGTTTTCCATGTCATAAGAGTTTATAGCACATGTACAGAAAAACTTGGCATCTGATTTTTGAAATGCAGGTAGCAAGAAACAAGTTTGCTCATTTGTGATCATATGTCTCTAAAATGCTTCATAAAGAGTCTCCAGATTTGCAGAAGCGTAACAGAAACCTTTTTTTCAAGGTCCTCAGAGAATTCAAAACTGCACTGACTGTATAGCTTTGAATCGCACAGCCTTCTATGGATTGACACTTCTTCCTGAGAAATCACTGTCTCTGGGGTCTTTCCTCCACGTTGTCCTGGCAAAGTTCCATGTAATATGTGGTTACTGAAATCTGTCCTCAGATGGTCTTCAGGATTTCCCAGGCAGGCATTCCTGAAACTGAACTGGGATTACAGAATAGTTAATTTGAGAGTCCGATTACAGTTTAAAATAAATTCTGTTCTATCTTCAGTGCTTCCAATTTTAACTTTTACATTCAAGTGGCATAAATTATGTACCAAAGCCTACCAGCTGAGCCTGTTGTCATGCATTTTTCTGGCTCTTAAAAAATGAAATAAAAAGGTAGTAAACAGCTATCACAGAACAGCAGCAAACTTTCTCAGAGCTTTACAGCATGCAGGTGTGGAAGCAAAAGCAGTAAGTTAGGGGGCTGAATAAGGTGGATCAAGTCACCTGTTAGTTTAAAAGAGAAGATGGATCAGTGCAGCTCTGGGCTGGAGACCGTGCTAGAAAGTGACTGACCTCTACGCTGCCTGAATGAGGAGTGAGAAACCTGTGTTTATCCATGTTTACTCTCGGTGACACTTCAGGGTAAAATGCAGGACAGGCCTCTTTCATACTCTCTCCCTCTGCCCCATGTTCCTCAAAGTCCAGATGTGGCTTGACCTTTGCTCTGTGTGTGATGTGTTTGGAAGAGAACCAAAAGGAGCTGGAGCTCTGGTGTTCTGCTGTCCGGGTTGTGCCATGGGCCAATGAGGACGTAAATGGTGGGGAAGGAGAGAGCTTTCATCAGCCTCTGATCTCCTCCCAGGAAGGTGGGAAGCCCAAGAGCCAAAAACATGGCAACATTGTCTTTTGGAATAGACTGAACATGTGAAAAATCACTGTCCTAATGATAAACACTGTAATAAATATTGGCAAGACATGAATCCAGCCTCTGCAAAAACGTCTTTTACTTGTTTTTGCAGCTCAAATCACATTTTTCTTTAGTACATCTTTTTAAAGTTTGTTATCCTTCACCCCTCTCTAGATTGCCAGCCATATGGTGAAAGAAGTGGCTCTTAGAACTGTTTTCTGTAGAACTGTAGTAGACATGAATACAAAACAACTTCACAAAACCACTAAATATTTGGCAAACTTCTAGTCTACTGTAATTTTCAAAAAATGTTCAAGACAAATGTTTATGTTGAAGGGGGAAAAATCCCCAGGATAAAGCTGTCAATTAATGGATAATTTCAGCTTTCCTATATAAACCTGTTCCATAAGTCATACTTCATAAAGAGTGAATACTCTTCTAATTAAACATTTCTGAACCTTAAAAAGCATCTGACTTGTGAGTGGATGCTGCTTAAGCTTTTTTGGCATAGTACATACAGGACGTCTGGCCAATTCTCCAGTCTTCTCTCAGATATGTTACTGATCCAAAGTATTTTCACCAGACACCCTGCAATGGAATCACAAGTTTGCCAATTTCCATTCTGTGTATCTTCCTTAGAAAACTGAAAATTACAGCTCATGAGCATTGGTGGTTTGATTGCTTAATGTCCAAACTTAACTCATTGGAACAAAATAACAACAAAGGTGCAGAAGATGTTTCCTGGTCTTTGTGAGACAAAATTGTTTTAAAAAAAAAGTATCCGCATTTCTAGTTCAGGAGTTAAATCAGGGAAAATCGGTGCTCTGAAAACACTAATGAAGTACAGATCAACAATTATGTTACAACTTCTTCAGCAAAATTACTGCATTATTACACTGACATTTTTCTGAACCTTCTCAGGTTTCCAAAGCAAAAGAGCAATTTTCAGTATCTTTACACTGTGTAATTTTCAATTTTCTCAATTCTCTGAGCTTCAAGTCAGTGCTTTTTTTGAGAAACATGTAAGTCAGGAGAAAATTCTTGACAGAGGTCTCATATTCTGATTTCCTTGGACTTTACAGGAAGATTTCAAATGCTGTTGAAATTGCCAAAGAAGAAAAATGTGTGTTATAGTATTACAGATGATAACATAGTCCAGCCTGAAGTTTTTCCTTCTACCCAGTGCTGTGAGAGCTTAAGCAATGTTATTTCACTAGGCCAGGAAGTCTAGTCAGAACTTCATTAAAATACAGCTGAACGACCTGCTACATGAACTGAACTCCACAAGAATGTATCTGGGAGTTTGGCGATGCTAATGGTCCTGCAGGTTGGTTCACTGTTCACTAAAGCTGTAGCCTGTGGCTTAAACAGCCATCTAGAAAAGGACAATTTTTCCTAGATGCCCCATAAGGTGTCTGGTCCTCACATTGAAAAGTTCTACCCTGGTCGAAGTAAAAAGCTTAAATTCCTTGCTATTGTCCTGAAAAACACACTCCCCCCTCATTCTATTCAAGACAGGATGCTGATCCACCATGCCAGCCCATGCTTGTTCCAAGGTGAGGCTGTGTGTTGGGGCCACCTCTTCACCTTCCAGAAAATCTGGGTGGAGGAAATATAGAAAATGGAAGAGAGCTGTGGCTTTAGTAATGAATCCCACAGGATATGCAATGCTGTGATAATCTGACTCTGGAGGAAGAACATCCACTTGATGTTGCCAGAAGCACTCCAAAAAGCTGGTGAAGATTATAGCTAGGCCAGGTCCAGTACTCCAGGTGAGATCACCCAGATGTACAGGATATTTAGATCTGAAGCCCAAGGAGAGGACAATTTTAGGAACAAGTTCAGATTTGCCAAACTGGAGAGTGAAGTGATAGCCATTTGAAGGACACCATCATGTACCCAAAGCTCATAAGTTCCGTAATTCAGACTTTGCCTGAGATTTTTTGTCCAAAATCATGTTTTGACCTTGAAGGTGCTGCAAATCCCATGTAACTTTAGTCAGTGAGAATTTCAGGAGCTGGATATTCTAGGAAAATCTCAGCTAGGCAGACCAGCTACAATTTGCAGGAAGTGATATGAGAAGAAATAAACGTAGAGCCAAAAGTTGTATCAGATCAGGAGGGCACTTCCTGGGTTGGTGTATGAGAACAGCTTGGCTTCCTCTGACATTCCTGAACTCTTGCACCAACCAAGCTCTTTTCAAAACCTGAAAACCTTTTTTCAGTCCTTGCTCAATGTAATGTAGCCACCCCAACAGGAAGCTCCAGCAGGAGTTGATAGGGAGTGTATGGGTGATTTCCAGTCAAGGATATCCAAATATGCTCTGAATAGTAAGCTTTACATAGTGAATATTATTCTCATTGAAGGAGAATAATATGATGTCTAGTGAGGGAGGGACTTCAAGCCCATGGGCAATCATCCAGAATTGTAAAAGAAGGCTATCTTTTATAGTAGTGTATATCAGTTTATAAGTATCATCACAGGGTTAAAGTAACTGCTTACAGAAAGGTCATAAAAATAAAGGAGCCCTGAGGAGTTCCAGGAGTAGCTTTAGTGGTGGGAACATAGTATTTTTATTCATGATTGGATACAGTTTATCATTAGTACAGCAGCCTCTTCATTTTGTGCAGTATAAAATGGGAGGGAACGGTGTCACTTCTGGCTGTGTCATCCCAGCAAGTGCTCTGTGTTCAATAAAGGGCTTCAGTCATAAGGACTGCCAGCTCAACAAGTTTCACTGAGGTAAAATAAGACATTAATTTAAAATGTTAAAAGCTGTTCTTGCCAAAACATGATCTGGAGAACACTCACAGGCTCTGTGTTCAGGGCAAAAGCAAGATGAATATCTTGTGTCCAACTGTTTCCCTTTTTTTCTGCCATCATGAATTTCTGCAAGAAATTCTCCAAACTCTTGTTTGGAGTGAACACCAAATAATGAAAGTGAATTATGGGCAGTTTCTTTATCTACTTCCAAGTGGTTCTGTTCCAGAAAGTGAACTCTTGCTCACTAAGACTGATTTTTGGCCCTGCTACCTTGGGGTGGCAGCCTGTACCCCTCTTTGCACAGTTATCAGTGGAGGGTCTTCCCATTCTCCTATCCTGACCAGTCTCCCAGTCTGAGCTTCCTTCTCCTCACCTGACTGGTGCACACAGGCAAGGAACAAGCTGCCCAATAAAAGCCCCAAGTTGATTATCGAGGCTCATTACAGAGTGCCCAGCTGGAGGCTTGCAGCTGCTGGTAAGGATTGCTGCACCTCAGAGGGCTCACATTGCCTTTACAAAGGTGTTTCCTAAGTAGAAGTATCAGGGATGTTTTAATCCAAACCAGATTACTCCTCCCCCAGATCACAGAAGAGGCAGATTGTCCTTTCATCCTCTGGGGTTGTTTCTGCTGCCATGGAGCTGCTCAGAGGCCTGTGCCAGGGCTGAGTATCTGCAGGGTGCTGGGACCAGTGAGGGCAGGGAGCCCCACCACTGCCTCCACCCCACCACTGGTCTTCTCCTGCTGCCTCCTGTGCTGCAAGTGTTGTCTGCATTAGCTGTCCTAGTACTGTGCTGTTTGTGTGCTGTCAGAGGGGAAATTGCACGTTGTGCTGGGAAGGCCAGCTGAGATTCAGTGACCCTAAACCACCACAGAAAGGATTTTAAAGAGTTTTTAAAGCCAGAGCTTTCAAGTGCACAGCCTGAAGTTAAATATTTAAATCTGTGTTTAAGCATCAAAATAAACAGGTCTGATTTTAAGGAGTTGTGGAACGATTCGGGTTTTCCACACTATTTCCCCAGAGCCTGCAATTTGTTTGTTTCTAGCAGCCTCTTTAGATCTTTACAAATGGAGTTGCAGTCTCAGCAATCTGGGGAAGACTGAGACCATCCCCCAAAACTTTGCTGACTAAGGAACTGAGGACTGAAATCCAGGAAAAAACCTGAGGCCTCTAGTCTGAAGCACAGCAGGAATCTGGGTGCCTATGCTTACGAGCAAGACAAAAACAAGTAAGCAAAATAATTGAAATAAAATGTAGGTCCTCTCTATTTGTTAACTTCCAGGCCTTACCTGTCTTGTATGGCTTTCCTAAGCACTGTAGTTTCCACAGCTGGATCCTTGGAGCTGAGATTATTACCTTGGGAGAGGACAGAAGTGGGCTCAAACCTCCAGGACTTGTGAGGCTTCTCCTTTTGGAGCCTGTGTTCCACTCCTTGCACTGTGATAGGAAACAAAGTGCTGTTCTCACCCTTGCCCATATTTTTTTCTCTAAAGAAAGCAATAGCTGTAATGCCAGTTGCCAAAAGGGACAAAATGTAGTGAAAACCATGAGATTTCTGCTGTTCTCTGTGTACATGGCAGGACTGTAGCTGCTCTCCTCATTTGATCTTTTCTGTTCATCTGTTTTAGGTAGCTCTTGCTCAGCACACCTCTT
Source organism: Parus major (assembly GCF_001522545.3). Lineage (NCBI taxonomy): Eukaryota > Metazoa > Chordata > Aves > Passeriformes > Paridae > Parus > Parus major. The sequence goes on from NC_031768.1 coordinate 93,955,617, forward strand.
TTCCTTACTTGTTTTCCTGCGTGTTTAACTTTTCCCCATTCCCTGGATAAAGAATTCACTTGGGGCTTTGAATTCTGGTCCTGAAAACTCATGGCAGTGACTTCATTCCCCTGGGAGAACAGATCCTGTGACCAAGAGTTCTAATGCCTGTTGTCACCATCTGAAAGGCAGATGCATAATCTGAAATGCCTCTCAGCAAACTCTCTGAGGTCATTTGAGAGAGGCCAAGACCTTTTCTAAGGGCAGTGCTGGCCAGTTATCCCAGATACCTTTCTGAGGAAAGGATAAATTGAGCCCAGTTGCTTACTCCCACACTGACAGCAGAGGAAGTCAAGAACAAGTAGCATTAGATACCTAATAGCAGCCTGAACATGAGTGTCAGTTGTCACTGTCACGTTCAATAAATGATGTGTGGGTGGAGCTAGGACAAACATTTCCAATCAACACAGCATCTCTCCCTAATGCCTTGTACAACATCCAGTGTTGTACAAGGCATTAGTGAAAAATTCAAGTCACCTGTGCTCCAGAAAGATGAATTCACACTGGAAGACATGTAGAGGGTTAGTAGTTAAACTGGGAAGTGAGGAACATGTTTTTAGGAGGGAAGTTTATAAGAGCTGTGTTAGTTTGGCCTCCTGAGATGAAATTTGAGAGAAGAATATGATTATCTTCACATACAGAACATTATGGAAGGGGAAAAGTTGCTTAAGTGAAATTAGAAGCACATATTGAAAGATATCACAAAAGCACAAATAAATGTAAAGCATTTCTAAAATTTTCTTTGTCCCTTTGTCACTTCATGCTATTTATGCTGGAGCAATTGGAGTCCTTTACAGGGGATGCATCACCTGTCTGAACTCCTCCCCTCCTTCCACCTCTCCTCAACATGAAAGTTAAAAGTTATAATGTGAAAAGCCCGTGAAAAACCTTCTCCAAATATATTGACTACAAGTTGTCTTTTGGAGAGCATCAATAAGTTGGACCTTTATTCCACAGCAGATTCAGCTTGCATGACTGTGTAAAGATAGATGTGTAAATAATAAAAATCTATCAGCCATAGAAATACTTTGAAAAACCCATTATTTTGACTAATAGGAGACAAATAATGAAAATACATTCATATAGGATTTACACCCTTCCATCTCTTAAAAAATTCACTTGCAATTTAATAATTCTTTTGTACAAATGCAGTGTATAGAGGTGATGTGAGAGAGTCTTATATATAGGTTATACCTATGTGATTAACACACTTCCCCATATACCATAATGTGCCAGGCATTAAAAGTGTCCACTTCATGTTCTTACCAGGGTATTTTGGTTTTGAACTTCCTAAAGTTCCTCTTCTCCCTTCCCCAGAGAAGGTGAAATCACATTATTTCTACCTCATTTCCCTAGTTGTCCTGAAGAAATTTACCATTGGTAAGGCCATGGAATTCTCTTCTGATCATCTTTCTTCTTCTGGTCCCTCTAACAGAAACCTTTCTACGTCTCTCCAGTCGGCTGGTATCATCTTTTTTCCTCTTAAAGGTCAGCAAGTTAAAACTGGTGCAATTCCAGGTTACTTTGGGTCTCTGTACCTGTTCTGGCTTGGAGCCCTGATAATACCACTGAATGGACTTAGCAAATAATTTTCCTTTAAATTCCTATTTAAAAAGGGGCTCAATGGGACCCCAGTATTTGAACTTCCCACCGTGGGTCTTCCAGCTCTTATGGGGTGCCACCCATATATTTCTTTTGGGCAGACACTCAGGGAAACTGCTGATACAGTGAGCATGGATATAAAGATACTGCATCCTCATGGCCCCTGCCATTTATCCTGGCCTCCTGGATGCTGTTCCCAGTCAGGAAAGAGATCACTAATCCTTGCTGGGCTTAGCACTGAAGTGGCTCTAGTTTCTGGACAGTGTAACTGTCAGCTTGGTGTGCTTCCATTCTCTGCTCCCATTTCTGCATCATCGGTTTCCAGGGATATTGGGCGTTGCACTAAGTCTAGCACCGTGGTTTTAACTATTCCCCAAAACTGCAATAAAAATGAAACAACCCAGCCAATACTTTGATGTCTTTTTCTTACTAAATCCATGAAAACATGGCTCTTAACACGACTGGAGATTTTCCCAACAGCTTTCTTGACAAAAAGCAATATTTAGTTGACTAACAATGTCTGCTTTCTAAAAAAGCTTTTCATAAAAATGCGAGAAATTAAATGTATTTTCCCATCAGTGCAATTAATTTCTAGGTACCTAGATATGACCTTTGCCTCCATGAAGAAGGAGTTCATGAATGGACACCTAAAGAAATGTGGAATTACTGCATTTACTGATAAAAAATACATTTAAAAAAAAACAAAACAAGCACTCTTTTCTAACGGGCCAAAAAAAAGACTTGAGAGGCAGACAAAGCAAATAATTCCACTCATTCCTTCAACTCAAGTGATAGATCAGTATGCAGACATAGTGTTGAACTGAAAGCCCCCCATAAATATTTCAGGTTAATGGCTTTGCACCATTCTCTCTGGTACAGGCTCCCCAGTTCTCATTGCCTTTATGTTTTAAATTGATACAATGAATTATTGAGAATTACTAAGAATTGAGAATTATATTCTCCATAAGATGCTGCACCACAGCCCACAGTTTTTGGCCATGTATTTAATTTTAACCTTGAAAGGGAAAGGATGACCACTCTGGGAGGTTGTACCCCAACATACACAACCACACAATCACAAAGACAAATCAGGATAATAATAATCATGTAAGACTTTGCTATAATCTAGACATTGTAACTAATAAGAGGACTTCAAAAGAATATCCATGAAGAGGAAATAAATTAAATCACATTTGTTAATTACTCATGCTGCGGAAAGAGCCCTGTGTAGAAACCCTATTTGTTTGTATCTCCCAAAAAAACCATGAAACCTGCCTGGCCACAATAAAAATACATAATTCAGAGAAGGAAAAGAGGAAGGTTATTTTACAGAGGGATGTAAGTCTTAGACTTTCAAAGATTTTCATCTGGAGAAGATCTTGACAAAGTCATCCTGAGAGGGCATTCCAAAACTAATAATAAAATCCTGATCTCACAGTCCCCATGCCAACACTGTCCATCCCATTTTTTACATTCTCTTATGCATTTAGAGTGTGTGGCTTCTGATTATTACCTTGCTAGTAACCGAGCCCTTGAAAACTCAACAGAGAGAAGGTAGTCAGGCAATCACTGCTCTAAATGTGTTAAGGAAATATCTGTAGTAAAAGAGCTTGGTAAAAGACCTGAAAGTGATATGAAGTTGATGTCTTGAAATAATTCTGAAAGAAAGAAGCCTCCTTTGGCAGTTATTTTCTTCTCATTACTTTCAAGCACAGAAGTTCTCAGTTGGTTCCTGAAAACCCTCCACAAAAGTGTTTTTGTCTCACAGTTTGTCACTTCAGTTGTCAGTTCTTCAAGAACTCAAGAATGAGCAACTTCTGAATATGAGGATACATACTTATATGATTTTAAAATTGTAGCTTACACTACCAGATACACTGTTTCTATTGCTGCTTTGAAGCAGGTGTGTTAACATCCATTGATCAAAAAAGCCATGTATCAGCCCATAGCTGATACTATAAAGGCCAGCTGATACTATAAAGGAATCACTGTCCTTGAAATTCAGCTTTCCTGAGGGGGATTTCAGGCAGCTCCAATCATCTGCATAGGTCCTCTTTTTCCCAGAGCTGTTTTAATAGAGCCAGCATTTTTCATGTGACAGTTGTCAGATAGCATGGTAGTGACATTTTAATAGATTTATATCAGGTAAGCAAGGCATAACATGATTTGGTGCTGTTCCACACAAATTCTGGAATATAGCTAAAATTCTGTATTGTCCTACACTAGCCTTAGCTACTTGTATCAGTCATTAATGGGTTCTCTGAAAAATCTTTCTGATTGTTTTCTGTTTGTCATCTAGATTTATATTAAGGTATTAGCAATACCTAGCTTGTGTATAATGCATTAGTCAACAGGCCTTGGCTGAGAGACCAATGTCTTTTCTCTGAGAAATTGAGAGGTTCTGGGGTTGAGGCAACTGCACATCACATGACAGAAGACAGAAATTCAGCATTTTGTTTAAAGTTTGAACTACCCTTTTTGTCCACTGGAAGCAGATAGAGTTTCTGTGTGGAAAATGTGATAGATGACTTATGATTAAAGGCTGCAGTAGAATGTCTGCATGCAGGAAGGCCACATTCATGTTGGTCAAACAGCAGTTGTTTCTGATATTCCCCTCATGTTTTAGTGCTTGATATTGGTGCCTTAATAGTGTTGTTTCTGCATATTTTCTTTAATCAAAAGTTCTACCTACAATCTGTGTCATGTTTACCTAGTTTAAATGAATTATCACAACATAAATCTGGAAAAATAAACAAATCTTTTTTTTTTATATGAGTGACAAATCAGCAGATTAAACTCAGAGTAATTTTCAAAGTGTCATTGGATTGTAAGTGCAAAGTACCACTGAGATCTAGAGATTTCTGATAGCTAGAGACATAACACTTTCATAGCATGAAGAAGCTCCATCAAAACTCCAGAAAAATGCTACAATGTGTTCTTAACTCCCACAGAAGACAAAGCACATCCTTTTCTGAGCAAGGGCCAGAAGAACATTCTCATTTTCTCTTGCCCTTCCATTCACAATCACAAAATGGTTCTGTACCTACTCAAAACATTGTATACATAGAAAAATCATTCTGTCTACATTTGTTCCTTATTGCATCTACTTCTACCATCTGTTCTCTTCCTCTCTCTCATACAGCTCACTTTGTTTTAAGGGAGTTTCTCTGTTCATCTGAGATTGGAAGCTGCCCCAGGATGTGTTTGGAAATTTTATTTTATCTTATATTTTGTCTTAGTAAGGTTTTGTTCAGAGGTTTGTTTGGGTTTTTTTTTTTCTTTTTAAGATCTCTTTCTTTAAAAATGGATGCAATATCCAGGCCATTGGCTTCCTTTTTGTGGGAAGTAATAACGTTTTCCCCTATGAGTGGTCAAATGAGGAAGGTAGTGTTAGCAGAAACTTGCCTGAAGGAACCTTTCTGAGGTGAATAATGTGCTCAGCTTCCAGTTTTGGGGAAGACTAACTTGACAGCCAGCCACATTTAAGGAGCACAGTGTGGGGTGTTTGTGTCTCCACTAAACTGGGAGGCCTCTCATGTCCTGCTCTAGTGCTCCATCCCAGACTGAGCTTTGTACCACATCAAGTGCTTTATATCCACTCTTGAGAATATGGCCAGGTGTTGCAGGGGTTTTTGTTTTACTTAGGTACACATACTCTATTCATGTAGCTCCAAATGCAAACACTCATCAAAGTAGATTAAATAGACTAATATTCATGGAGAAACAAAGCTTCTAAGTGGCTACTTTCATGACATTTCTAATTCAAACATTTCTGTATGCCTTAACCTCTCCAGTAAGCAATTGGTTTGCTTCTTTTCTTCACCTGCTACGAAGGCATCTTCAATATAAAGAAAGATACAGCAAACCAAATATGTCATTTTTCACTTGGAAAAACATGATTTAAAACTTTGGAAGGGTCATGCATTTCTGCGCTGCTTCACTGTTCTTGCTAAAAGAATCCTGGTTTGCTGCAGGTGGCATTTGAGAACTGTTGTATGTTTGTAGAACAATTTGATGAGTTCCAGGGCTGAACACATTTGTAACAGCCACATGGAAAACCATAACTCTTACTGGTGTATTTGAAAAGCAGAAAGTTTTGCAGTGCAACTGGAGGATCCAATTCTGCTCTTCCTACTGCTGCCAAAAAAATGAGAGTAACTCCACTTGAAGTCTACAACATTGTTGCACTGGAGTAATAGAAAAATATGAAATCAGTTTCTAGGCATAGTATTTTTCAGTTTTAACAATAAAACCAAGAAAAACCCCTTGAATTTGCTAACCCTTTTATTTCTTGTCTTATCTCACTGACTCTTCCTTCAGCCACTTGTCTCTCCATTCCTCCTGTCTCTCACAGGCACACAGCAGGTTTCAGTCTGCCATTGGATCCATTACTTTCAACTACTCCTTTTTATTTTTGATGTCCAGCACATACTGCAACTGAATTTGCTTCAGTGGGTTTCCTCTTCCATGCTGTTGGTTAGTGGCAGTCATGTTATTCACAGAGAGAGAAAAAGGCTCCTTGCTTTAAGTTCCTGTGCATAGTCTAGAGGAGATTTGAGCCACCCCTGCTGTCCTGACCCCAGCAGCCCTAGGTGGGCTTGGCAGGAGGGCTCACCTAGGGAGTGCTGACTTGTGGGGCAAGAGCCTCCAGAGATCATAGATACTAGAAAATCAAGGGCTTTACTAAGGATGTGTGAAGTGCATGTTTTAAAAAAAGCTTTCACAAAGACAGCAAAAAGGACTCCTGTCAAGAATGCCCCTGCCAAATTTTATATAAATTCTTTAAAGTATTAAAAAAACTTGGTACAAGAAATGGCCTGTTTTTTTCACATGTGGGCAAAACTTATTTTTCCCTAACTTTCTTCTTAGAAACAATTGAACCATGACTCTTGAAATTTAAAAACACATGAATAAGAACAACCTGGAACAAACACTAGACATGGAAAATTCAACTGAACTTGTAAAAGTTTAACTGAGTTATGACAGCATCTTATAACATGAAATGTCAAAAAGCCTCTTAGTAGCTATAGAATAATGGTGAAGCAAATCCAGCATTTAATTTTGGAGTGTTGATTAGGTAACAAATAGCATATCACAGGAAGAAAAAATGGAGATAAATTAATGGTGGGTAGTAATAGGTAGTACACACAAACTATGTAAGTTGTAGAAAAGTTTAAAAAGTATTTTAGAATATGTTTTTCTTAATATAGTCTTTTCTAATTATAAGAAATGTTAGTGGCATATTTAATAATAATAAGAAAAATGTAAAACACATTGGAATATTTCAAAGTGATGATAAAGTGATGAATGCTTTCAAACATGTACCTCTTTTCATGGCTAAAGAATAATATCTTGGGTGATCTTTTAACTTTTTCATTCCAGTCTGTTATTTTTGTAAACCAGGCTAATGTATGGCACTCAAATCGGTGGCAGCCACTCCAGTTGCAGTGATAATAGGTCCATTTCTCCCATCTATGACAAAAAAAACCCAACTCTCCATTGTAGGAAACAAAGCTATGTGGAAATCAGCTTTTCCTCAGCATTGTAATGTATGGTTGTAAGATGTCAATTACACTACTAATACCATCTAGACCATGGTAAGGATGAAGCTTTCTGAATCCTCTCTTGCACTTGGTTTTCCCACCTGTTTCACCCCCAGTTGATGCATCCTCTTTTCTATTGCTGAAAATGAAGAACAGATTCCCTTTATTTCCTCTCCAAGAGGAGTTTTGCATCAGAGCAAAAAATAGGTGGTATTCACTGAGATGAGCTGGGTCTAGTTGAAGTTCTTTGCCTAGCAGCTTACAATCTTTCCTTCTGAGGAGCAAAGAGTGTTGGCAACAAAGATGAAGTAACCATTTACTGTCATATTCTGTTATTGTATCCACACAGTGGCTTATGAAAGGTCGGCAGTCCCTGAGGGTGTCTGTACAGAACCTACCAAAACAACTGAATTTTCCTGTTTCTTGGGACCTGCTCTTGTCTAGGACTCAGGAATAACTATTTACATGTTTTTTTGGTCCCTCTTGTTATCTGTCTGCACTGCAGATGGTTCCTATGGATATGCATCTGTTTGAATAAGACATCTTAGCCTTCTTGTTAGTCAGTTCTTGGGCAGCAAAAAAAAACTTGGGACAGTTGAACACTTCCTTTCCCACCTATTCTTTGAGAAGCTGTTTGTGTCTTTTGGGGAGCATCAGGTCAGGCTGATATCTTCCAACCATTCCAGTCAGCCAGCTTTGCTCTCTTATCTTGTACTGTGAGGTTACTGACACATTCTTTATTTTTTTTTATTTCTTTATTTTATTTTACTAAACAAAAAATAGGGATTTATTTTACTAGACAAAAAATAGCAGCTTCCCAAGACTCTGTGCAATCAGCTATAAATCCGGCTGGACCTCAGAACAGACACTGGTGCAACTTTCAGCATTTTCAACAGTAATGAGTTAGGTCACACAACAATAGAAAAAACATTGTATTTTCTTTTGTTTAAATAGAAAGGAATAAGTACCAATCCACACAGGGTTCTTTCCAGGGTTCCACACAGATCTTTCAGCAACATTGCCTGTCTGAAAGTCTTTATGAAAGCTGGAGCTTTGTGGTACACCAAATACAGAACATTCTGACAAAAGAGTAAAAAAGCATATTCCAAAGAAAGGAATGCTTTTATATTTAATTCCCTGAGAATATTTCTTTAGCTTTGGGCTTAATTTCTCTTCCAATTTACTTTTCCCAAAAAAAGGCTTAATTTGATTTCATACTGTCTCTTTAACATGAAACAGTGGAATGCATCATAATATTTTCTCACTTGCCAAGATTTGCTTTTCCAAATATGTGCATTTATTGAATGAGGTAAAACCAGATCACATTCTGCTTGGGCAGCAGATGTGGCAGAAGTCTTCAGAAATTCCCTGGTAGATGGCTAGGACTCAGTGAATCCTACATGGTATAGCACCCAAGATGTTGCAGGGACAGACACTGACAGTCTAAGCAGAATTTTTCAGTGGAAAGAAATTTCAAAAAATGGGTTAGTTTTCAGTAGGTTGGCTCCTGATCTTGCCAGACATGACAGAATACATTTCAACTCATCTTCCAGACAAGACATGTTAATTATCCGATGATTTATTTATACTGTAATTATCAGTCAGTGTTGTTATTTTCCACCCTCAGCTGGTAAGCTGCATTTTCTGTGAAATATTGTGAAATATTTTGGTGTCATTTTCAATTTTCATTTCTTATTTTGATGGCAGAGAGATGGTATCCTTTTTATTATGTTTTGTGTTGTATAACAAAAAAAGTTGCAAGAATCGGATTGCCTACACAGTGATGGTTGAGCATGGTCATTATTAGTGATTACTACCATTCCAGCAGCTGACATCCCTAAGGACTATGCTGTATTTTACCCAGGGGAAAACAAGTCAGGGAGAAGGACTGTGGCCATTAGTTTGGGAAAAAAACGCACAAAGCAGTAAATCTAGAAAAAGCAAAAATTTTGATATTGATTTCTAGCATTGGTAGGTCAGCAACCATCTCTGTGTTTGTTTCTGCTTAAGGAAAGTATATCTTCTTACCAGAAAGTTAATGTGTATACACTTCTTCTGTTTCGTGTCCTTCCAAAGCCCAAGGCCTTGCTTTTGGTTTCACTTATATTTGGGTTCTACTTTAGCAGGCTAATTTAAACAAATACACGTCTGCTGTGAATGGGTCACATTTGCTGCTGTACACCAGGAACAGCAAGCGGACATTAATCTGGGATAACTTGTATTTAACCCAGATTTACAGCTGCACATTGTCAGTGGCCTCCTCCTCTCAGTCTTCTATGTGTTTCTGTAGCAGGCCAGGCCTGGATGGTCTGGCCAGGAGCTACCTTGGGATCCTTGGCAAGAGGTGCTCAAGAGGGTGATGAATGAAATGAGGAATGGGCAAGATTCAGTGACCTGAAACATAATAGTTTAGTATGGAAATAACAAACACATAATCCAATCAGTAATGGAGGGTGCTCCAAAAAAGGCAAGGCTCAGTGTGATACAGTAAGTTATATAAATTAAGGTAGGGGAGGAGTCTGAGGCCAATAGGGAAGGATGATTAGGAAAGTGCAAAATAATGCACCAAACATAAACCAATAACAACAGGGGAAACAAAGAACTCTCTAGTAATACTTGCAAAAAACTAAACAGGGGGCAATGTGGATAATGCCTTACTCTCCACAACTAGGAGGTTTTTATCAATCCCAACATTTTTCACAGTGAAAAAACAGTGTTTTTCAAAGGGAAGGTTATGTTCCCCTTCAGGGCTGTGGGAAGGATCAAAGGGTGGCTTGGAAGCTGCATTAGTGGTGATAATCACAAGCAGCCTGAGCTGTGGTTCCATCGGGTTTGCTTTGGTTGCAGCTCCAGTGCCCTGGAGGAGTCCTCCTGCCCTTCCTCACCACTGCCGGCTCCTGTCCTGCACACCAGCCCAGGAGGCTCCTGGGGGCTGGCGAGTCACAGCAGCTGAGCCAACAGGGGACAGCCTGGATGGTGAAATCCCTGCCACACAAGCACACACCCTGACACAGCCAGATGTGTTTCCAGGCCCAGCTCTCCACGCAGACACGAGGTACCAGAGTGTTGCTGGCTTCGTGCCGGCTGTGGCGCAGGGTAAGAACAAGCTGTGAACACCAGGTTAACAGCAGAGCCATAAACTGGGAGCTTGTAGTGTCAGGTCATTCAGGGTCAGGGAGAGTGGAGGCTGTAAATACTTGCTACAGTTTTGAAACTAGCCAGGAAACTACAAATTGACTTTAATTGCAGACAGTTTGTCTGCATGGAAGATGTGATTATTTAACTAATACAACATATATGAGCAGCCATTCTGGATCAGACCAATGTTCTTATTAGCACTGTATCCTGCCTCCAACATGAGCCAAGAAGTACACAAAGAAAACAGGCATACTCAGTACTTTTCCCCAAATACCCTCCTTGCTGCCAGCCACTTGCAGTTCAGGGGTTTCTAAGCTACATATGGTTGAATTTAGCAGTCCTCAGTGGACTTGTCTTCTATGAATTTCTATTTCTCCTTGAATCCATGTAATATTTTAGTACTTGCAATGTCCAAAGACAGTTTATGCCTCGATATAGTAATGTCAGCAAGTCCTTTCTTCTCTGCCTTGGAGAAAAAGAGCTGCAGCTCAGACTTGGAGTCATACCCAGACAGATGAGCCAAAAGGAGTGGATGGATTTGCCACAGTTTCAAAAGGTTAAAGAAAACTCTTTTTGTTAGAAACGATGGAATTTGGTCACCGTGTGCATTGAGTAATCTCTTCAAGAACTTAAGAGACCTATCCTTTAGCTGGTGAGCACAGGTTTGTCTTTACAGACTTCAACAGCAGCAAATTGTGGTTGAGCTTAACTTTGTAAGTGGCCATCAACTGGCTTGTAACATCTGCTTTTGCTGCTGGGGGTGTTCTGGGGAGGGAATTGAGAGCAATGTTCTCTGCACAGCCATCACAAAGTCAGAAAGTGGATTGCTTGGATTGGCATACAATGAGGCTTTTGTTGCCTAAAGAGTGGCAGAGGTCTCTGGTAATTGATCAAATGTTTCAATATTCAGTATTGATTTGTGTTCATTGGATCAAAGCTCTGCCAGCTTTATTTCTGCCAAGGATCCATTAAGCTTTTGTGCTGACTGCATGTTGCAAACAAGCTGTACAAATTCTCCCTGCTGATGCATTTGTCTCTAACAATGGCTCTCAACAGGTATACAGTGCAAGCATAAAATCTGTCTCATTTGGCTTCCAGTTTCTGTAGATTGCTCATTTGCTTTATTAGATATTAGTTGAGGTAGAATAATAGAATCATTAAGGTTGGAAAAGGCATTAAACAGAATGCATACTAGCTTTTCTTTGGTAAATTCACATCACAGCCTCAATTCCTAGCTCACAGTAGGAAAAAATGTGCCCTTCAGAGGGTCATTTGTTTTCTCTTAGATTGTGTATCTAAGACTCTGAAAAACAGTATGAACCTACATCTCACCCTTGAGGACAGAAGCTGGGAAATCTCAAACATACCAAGTCGATGACTTCTAAGCACATCTGTGCTGTGACATGATAGCTGTGCATGTACAATAAGTGTCAAGGAAAAATGTGCTGTAACATTTGTTAGAAGATGCTGTGGGTTAGCCCTGGCAGGCAGCTCATTCCCACCCAGATTGCTCACTCAGTCTCTCCCAGCTGAATGAGGGAGAGAGTTGAGAGGATTAAAGTGAGAAAATTTGTGTTTTGAGATAAAATCAGTTTGATAATAAAGGCAGTTGTGTGCACAAGCAAAGCGAAACAGTGAATTCATTCTCTACTTCCCATGGACAAGCAGGTGTTTGGCCATTCCAAAGGCTGGGCTCCCTCTCACAGGTGGATGACTTGGGAAGGCAAATGCCATCACTACAAATGTCCCCCCTTCCTCCATCTTCTCCCAGCTTTTATTGCTAAGCACAACACCTTATGGTGTGAATATCCCCACGGTTACTTGGGGACAGCTGTTCCCACTGTGTCTCCTCCCAGCCTCTTGTGCACCCTCAGCCTTGCTGTTGTGAGAAAGGGTGCTGCACAAGCACTGATCACAGTGGCTAAAACATCCCTGTGTGCTCAACACTGTTTTTGTCACAAATCCGAAGCACAGGAGCTGCTATGAACAAGATTAACTCTATCTTTCCCAAAACCAATCCAAAGTCTGTATATTCTCCATATACTGAGCTGGGAATAGATTGATTTACATACCCTTATGTAGAAATTCTAGAATTGACTGGGAGGTCAATATATCCTAAACATTAAAGTGACAGAGAAAATGAAGCAAAAAATTCAGTAGCTAGTAAAACTAGAGTAAAAGCCATGGATGTGTTAAGATGTTATCTTGACCAGTTTACCAGTTATCTTTTATCATCCAAGTTAACTCACTGCTTCCTTAGTTTCATCAATAAATCCTGTCAGTATTCAGAGAAAGGCTCCCAGAGGAAGTGACCCAGAGCACCTACACTCTGAATTGCTCTCAGAAGAGCTGCAGTCTGTTCTCATCAGAGGGAGGACCTAGGAAGGCCTTTTGCCTGCTATTTTAGGTGCGTGGAACTGGGTGACTTTATTCCTCCCTTTTCGGGGCGTCTAAGTGATGGAAAATCACTTAATATAAAGATTTAATCTCCATATTGATTTATGCATTTTCAATTGTATGTGTGTGTTTCCAATATGACATATTTGAATTTTATTTATGTTACATTACATGCTTCTGAATGCAATGGCTCTCTCCTATCTCTTTGTGTAATTAACATACAACAGACTTCATGATACCTCAGTGACCTGGAGTAGGGTTCTCAATCTGTGCAATGATATAGCTGCCAGTGTGTTCCAGGGCACTAGAATAGAATTAAAAAGATATGAGATCCCTTTCCATCTCTGTTGCTGGAGGATAGCAGCAGTGTTGGTCTCCTCTCACTGCTCAGTTGGCTTTCTGGCCTGTGGAGTTAGGATGATGTGTGCAACCATGATGCTCAGTGAAATGTATTAGTGGAAAATTGAGAGAATAAGTTTTAGTGCAAGGCTTAACATTGCCAGCTGTGTAAGTGCTCTCTCATCAGTCAGATCTAGGATACCTTCTCAGTTCTGTGCTCTGTGTACCTACTCTGGCTGCATCCTGACACTCTGGGATACACACTGTCACAACAACTTGTTTAAAATGCAGGGAACTGTGGGTGCAGGAGGATCAGTGCCAGGCTGAGCAGTCAAGGTGCCAGGACTGTGAAGAGTCCCATGGAACACACTGATATAGGTAATTGGCTGCTGTGAGCATGCATGCCAGCTGCACACACACACACATACACACACTGAGTGTATACACATATTAACACCTTGTTTTCTTAGGAGTTGGTCCAGAGGTCAAAATACCTACATTTTCCCATTGTGTTTATCAAGGGACAAGAAGAAGGAATGCAGTTATAGTTGTCTTTTCTGCTGACAGCTGTAGTGGCACTTTGTTACTGTTGAAGTATACGTGTGGCACAGAGGATATGTCTGGGAAATATCTGACATGCTGTTTTCAGGACACCAGAGTCTGAATGCATCTTAAACCTTGCAGACATGAAAGGTGTATGGCTATGGCACAGTTGCTGTGAACAACCTTTGCCTGCTGGGCTGTGCACACAAAATCCCCTGTGCCAGAAAAAACAGCTGTCCTTCCAGTAGAGATCACAGAGTAGAAGTTCTCATAACTTCTGGGGCCTGATTCATGCAGACTGGGGACTCTAAAGAACTGTGCTCTTTAAAGGGCACTAAAGCAACAAACACCTTGCATGATGAAAAATAATGTCAATGTACTAAAGGTAAATGTCATTTCATATTTTGACTGTCCACGGCCCTCCCAGTCTCCTTCAAGGACCACATCTAACTTCTAAAACCTGAAAAACTTTCCAAATTATCTCTTAATCATAGACCTTTTATTTCAGTTGTACCAAACCATGATACTTTCCTTGTGTTCTTTTGATTTAAATTGCATTGGCCCAAGGTGTAAGACAGGCAATAAACAAGACTGAACTGATGGCAGATTTCATATCCAGTGTCTCACCACAGCTAGACATGGAAGCTTCCCAGTGCCCTGTGAGATATTTAATATACTCAGAAATCGCTAAGAATTAAAATAATGCAATTTATTTTATTAAAAATTTAATTTCTTTTTTTAATTTTTTTTTTTTTTTCTTTTAGAAGTTTCTAAACTGTATTAACTACAGATTCTGTCTGTGTTTGAGATCCACAGTATCTCTAGATAGGAGAATAAGAAAATTCTAAATCTTCAGCTTACTTCCAGTATATTTTTTCTTTAAAATGCAAAATAATCTTTGTTCAAGCATACAGAATACTTGGTATTTGGCCTGGTAAGTTACAGATTTTAGCTCACATAACTGTACCTCAAGATATGTCAACCTCACATGACTCATGTAAGGTCGACAACTTCTGAATACAGTTGGAAGAGTAAAGGCCTTTTTTCTCTGTGCCTGGAAAAAGTTGGAGAAATATTAGATTCCATTTGGAGGGCTCAGGAAAATAGAAACAACAAACAGGTGTTTTTTGACAACCCCAAATATTTAAATTACTCTGAAATAAAACATTTTAATCCATCCTTTTGTCATCATCATTTCTTTTTTAATAAGTTTTTTGTGCTTTATTATTTATAATGTAGGTCTTGGTAATGGAAAAAGGACATTTTAAACTAGAAGTAAAAATGTCAAAGCAGACCACTCTGGCTTTCTGTAGAAAAATATTTCATATAAGGAGAATGAGGGTAAATTGCATTTTAGTCTTCAAAATTTGTTCAGTTGATATTGGAACAAATTTTGGTCTGTTTCATTGCCTCCAGAGCTCCATTTCTTCTACCACATCTACTGCTTGCTGGAAAGAAAAAAAAAAAAAAAAAAAAAAAAGAAAAATAAAGTGCCTAACTCTATTCAAAATAAACCCATCCAAAGTGATGCCTGAGCAGTATGTTCTGAAAAGCTGCTCATACAGGTGCTGTGTGCTCTAGTGATGCAGGTTCCCTGCAGCAGCTGTTGATGGCTTCCTCTTGGCCTAGACCCTGGCTACCTCTGAGCAAACCTGCAGTGCTCCTGCATGCTCCAGACATGACCTGAAGGATCCCAGCAGCTTCTCTGAAATTACTCAAGTGTTAGTGCAGGGACAGGCAGCTCCTGCCTTCCACACAGGCTTAAGGAGAGCTTAACCAGAGCTCTGCATCACAGCTGAGAGCATCAGCTAATCTCATCCAACAGCTACCCATCCAGCAAAGTCAGTGACTGGGAATTAAATGCAGTGAAGGGAAGCATGGTAGGACATTAATGGGCTCCAAAAGAAGCCAGCCTTGGCCTTAAAGCAATAGTGAATGTTTTGCATGAGAAATACAGCAGCATTTATGGCAAGGCCTGTTCCACAGGAAAATTCTAGGGTGACTGGCCCAGCTCTCTGGGACCACTGTCTGTCTGAAGGAGGACAGACCACAGCCCATACAGTTGGCTACTAGGGCTGAAACAAACAGATCTGCTGTTGTCACTAAATGCTGAACCATCAATGTTTCTTCAGTTCTGAACTTTCAGGTGCAGTACCTAAAACTTCATCATGTTCTTCAGCTACTTTTTGTGGGAAATAGGAGGTGTCTCCTAGACTTGCCATACTCATTCTCTCTCATTTGAAGTTTGCACTATGTGTGTGGAAAGGAGGAAGGGCATAGGAAGGACAGGGTTTTGCAGAATACTTCTTTCCTGAGCCCTTATTGAGCATATGCATGAGATGTATCTCCTTTATTTCTTGCCCTAATATATGGGTTTTATGCTTCATTTACAGAGCATTAAGAAAAACCCATAGAGAATCAAAAAAGCAGATATGCAGTTTGATTTAAAGAACTGGAGAACAATAAGGCTTTTTCTCAAGTCTGATTAACTTCATTTTACTCACCTAACAAAATGAGAAAACATGTTTTCGAATGGAATTATTTGGAATCAGACTATATGCAGGATGTGTCATTTATCTGAGATGTAGAAACTTCTGGATTTATTTAGGAAAACATTGCTTTAAAGGGAGTTCCTCAGAAGAAAGCAATTAAATGTAATTTAGAAAAAAATGCATATTGTGGCATAAATGATGAAATATGATTGCAAAATGTATAGCTTTCTCTCCTGGTTTTATTTTTTCTGGTTGGACCTTCTCCACAGACCTGAACAGCAACAGCTAATCGTACTGAAATGTGGGAGAGTTTTTAGTGGTTTTGGGTGTGGGGAAATACCTAACAAAAAGACAACTTCTTGTTGCTCAGATCAAACTTACAAAGTTCTGATCTGACTGAAATTCTCGAGGGTGAAAAACAAGTGCACTGAAAGCCCATAAAACATCAATAGCAGTCTTTCTTTATACTTCATTGACCTTTAAAAATTGCTTTGAGGTTGAAATGCTGCCCTCACTAACTTCAGTGGTTCCTGGAAGAGGTCCACATAAAAGTGTTTACTATCTCCAGAGCATTTCTTCAAAAAGTGGGGAGCTCCCCTGTGCTTGCTGCATACCGACACAATTGGCAAAGTAGAATGAGAATTCAGACAACTTCACATTAGATCAAATGTATTTATTGGTGAAGGTACTTTAATCAGTCCTGCTGAGTGCCTTCATCCCTCTTATCAAAATCTTGCAGATACTGAGGGGCTTTTTCTCTGTGCTTGATTGTGCCTAAGGAATTTCTACCATCCTTCTCCAGGGGCTCTGTGCAGGTACAATGATCCACATCCACAATCTCTGCTCCTCACAGTGGGGGCTTCCAACTGCGGATTGGAAAGGTATCACCACAACCTTGTGACCTGCTTTTTCTCCTTTAGGGGTGGGAATGAAAACCTGGATACTTTTCATAATAGCCAATTATCGTGTAAAAAACTCAAGAGACTTAAGGCTTTTCTTCCTTAGGTTTAAGTAAAGTACTGTCCAGCAACAACTGTAGAGGCAAACATAAAAAAACCCTCTGTGTACACTTCAGTTAGGTTGAGTCCAACCGCTTTTGTGGCTACTACAGAGACTGTCATTTGTCTGGTTTCAATATTGAAGCTTCAGAAAAGTATTAAGGTACTGAATATGAAAGCAGAAATGTGTCAGCCTCAGCCCTGCACTCACTTGATCCCCACTAGCTGGGACAGCGGTTCATGTGCTTCAAGTGGTTGTGGTTAAAAATGCTTTTATGTCTATCTAAAGTTACCACCAATAACACAGGGCCCTCTACCAGCACTGTTGCAGGGTACAAGTTCTTGGAAGCCATAATAACAGGATTGTTTCTCTTCCTGCGTGTATGATCATTTTAACCTTAATTGTAGCTGTTCATTTATTAAAATAAATAACTCAGGAATATAAAAAGTTTTAAATTCCAGCTGTTCAAACAGTCTTTTTATTTTCTTTGTGCGCATGGTTTGGTGGGTAATTTATTGTAATTTTTTTTTTTTTTTTAACTAAGAAATGTGCAATATATTTTCCAGATATACTTGAAAACTATGTATGGAACCACTGCTGGTTCAACATGGGGCCATAACAAAAACTGAACTTTGCCCTGTGCTTAAAAGCATGTAACCTGTGATACTTACTGATTTCTGATTCTGATAATTATTCACAAGGTGACTGAGACTGCCGTTGTGCAGCTTAATATCCCACCTGTTCCTTTGTTCTTCCCTTTACCTGCTAGCTCCTTCCCCTTGAACTTTACTTAAATGCTTATTAGTATCCACTGTGCCTTCTCCCAAAGGAATACTACCCTTTGTCCTTGAGACGTACACCAGACTCCATTTAACAGCCTCCTTTGAGATGAGAAACTCTGCTTCCTATATCAGACAGTTTACAGGGGATACACAGGTGCAGATTCAAGGACAATCCTTCTCCATGCTTCTCCAGCAGAGCCAGAGAAGGGCTTTCCCACTTCCACCCCCTAAGGGAAGAGGTAAGAGGGCAGAGAGGTTCTGGCCTCAAACTGTCCTCCCACGCTCTGTCAGTCCTGAGGAGATGCAGGGAAAGGGAGGCAACTGCAGCAGCAGAGAGTCAGTGCTGCTGGCTGGTGTCCAGGCATGAATCAGAACACAAGTTACAAAAACATTCTCAGGAGCTGCTTATGATCTTAAACTGTTCATTTGCATTATTAAGTCAGACTGGAAGGGCAGTAGAATCACTGAGTCCCAGAAGGGTCTGTAAAAAGGTCTTTCTTTTGTAGTTTTGAATTCTTGTTATCACACCATCTCAACACACACAAAGCAAAGGTGGTGATTTTCTTGCTTTCAGCAATGGAAAACATATAATGAAACATAGTTTTACTTGTAGAAAGATAAGATATAAAGGAAATAAAGGAAACAATATTTTGTATCTGCTAGGGAAATGGTACACACAAATATGAATGCCTTGATTTTCATTAACATTTAAAGTTGGCAGTACATTTGTCTGGTCTTAAAGCGGATACAGTTCTCTTTTAAACCCTGCTTTGGTAAGGGAATAGTGTAAAATGTCCCTGTAAATCAAAGTAAGGACAGGGTCTTCTGACTTTATCTTCTGACCACAGACACTGTAAAACTCTAATGTGGTCAAGAAAGGCTGAAGCTTTTCTGCATGGTGACAGGTTTAAATAATCTGGAAGAGAGAATGTAAGGTCTGCTTCTCCTTACATGTGTGTGCCAGTTGCCTAATTCTGACGTGTAAATGCTTCCCATATCCTAAAAATGGCAAAGCCTATATAATTCACCTCAAGTCACCCTGGAATTCTGAATCCAATTTGTGATAGGAGCCAATGAGTTCTGCTTCAGAAATTGTTTCCTTCCAAAAACAAAAAGAAAAGCTCTGTGAAGGAGTTGTTGTTCACGGGACTGCTGCCTCCTGATTTTCTCCACATGATGTTCTCCTTCACACAGACTAGTTGTCAGCACTTCTGAGCGTGATATCCAGCTTCCAGCATACTATAAGATGCTCATAGGGGAAAACATACCATTATTATGAAAGATAGTGTGCTGTCCCACAGGAGACACTTGGCAGAAGGAATAAGGAAATAAAGTCAGCTTGAAACTATAGCTGAACATTTGCAGACTGTTACAAAGCCTGCAAAACAGGAGAAATCCCAGCATGTTTCAGTTATATTGGCTCTCCTATATCATGAATCCAAAGACCTGGGCAGGTCTGTTCCACAGTTCACAAGAAGTAAGAGTGGGAGAGAATAGTTTAAAGTTGAGGAAGAAAAAGCAGCAAAGACAATACGAGCAGATTTCCTAGCATTTGATGAGGATCGTCAAATAAGAATTCTAAAAGCTGGCCTATCTTCTAAAATGTTTGCTTGAAATTCTGTTGGAATTTCTTTTAATTTAATCAATAAGGGAATGGGGCTGCAGGTAGGAGCTCCTTGAGCTTTTTATATTCATCATCAGCCTCATTGGTACAAGGTGAGACATGAAAGATGCTGAAAGCTAGTTCCATTACAATAACAACCAAACTTTCTGTGTTATAGGGCCTTTTAAAAAACCTTCTAGCCAATAGCACAATGTTAAAAGCTTACAAGTGTTTGCTTAAACCAGTCATTAAAACTACACATACACCTTGCCTCTAACAATGCCTGCTTTTCATAGCTTAAAAACAATGGATAAAGCTTCATTATTAAACCCACATTTTTCTATTATCTTGCTTACCATATTTTCTAAGGCCTATCTCTACACAGCTCAAAAACACACCCTTATTGTTTCCTGTCCTTGCATATCTGTATCTTGCATTTTTCTGTTGTGAGATCTGCTTTCTCACAGCTTCTAAGAATTTTCTACCTTTTCTATTTCCCACAAAGTTCCAAATCCCAATAATGCTTCATGAAAAATATTTAAGCTTTCTATTTAAAGGCAAGTGTGTGTGTGCCTGTGCATGCATGTGTGTGTTGTGGGGTCTGCCTTGAAGTTCTTCACCTTGGAAAAGGTCTTTTTTCCTGCTTATGAAGAACTACTTGTATGCTAGTGATGTTGCAATTATGAGCAATGTAAATTCTTTTAACCTAAAAGAAAACTAAAATGTCCAGATACCAAGATAGGCAGAGGGCTTGTCTGGAAAAAATTTGGAATGTTGCTCTGAATAGTGACTAACAGAAGATCCCCTTTCCACTTACACAGTAAATAAACTAGGATGAAAATAACTACTGTCCACAGGTATGACAAAAATAGCTGATTCCTGTGACAACCATGAACAGATGTATGAGGAAGCCTTCCCAGAGTTTACAAAGCACTGCTTGGGGGCACCAGGAAGCTTTGTAGCCTGGAATGATTGCTGGTCTTCCACTGAATACCACACACATTACCACCTACCAGAGAAGTCAGAGATACAGTGAATTTGTCTGAATCCCTTCCCCTTGCTGCTTTGTACACATCAGCACACATCCAGTCCCATGAAGAACTTTCCGAATTGAAATCACACATTGTGCTTCCCCTGAAATGTGCAAGCCATCTGCCACAACTCTGTTTGGGTTTGAGCCATTTCTTTGTGAATAGGTGCTTATCAGTTTCTCTTGTTATTTGTACTTTGAGGTAGGTGATGGGGGAGTCCAAGACCACCAACACTCTCTTTGTCTGACCAGATGCATACAGAATTATTTTCTATAAATAATGGAAGAAGGTTCTGAAAAATGTATTCCTATTTATACTTCTGTTGGATTTTTCATTAATTCTGGCTTGTCTGTTTATTTTTAATGCATTGAGAAATAAGAATAGAGAAGTATTGTAAGTATATTATAACAAAGGTGCTAATAACATCAAAGAAAATAATCTGTTTTACAAAAATGATGAAGAAGATGCTTGTGATTCACTATAAATGTATGCCACTGTTTTCAGCAGGTGTTATGAAGTATGTGAAGTACTAGTAAGCAGTATTTGTTTTCCCCCGTGGATAGCTGAGATAGTCATCACTGATATATAGGAGGCAAAAGGACAATTTTGTTTTGCTTTCTTTTGGTTTGGTTTCGTTTTGAAGAAAACCCTGCTGAAGAAGTGGCCTTTTTATTCCTTTGACCTACATAGTCTTACAACTTGGTTTGCTCTCCCATAAAGAATTCCATAGCCAGTAATTCTAATCCCCAAAACACCCTCCCCAAACACTTAGTGTTGTCTAAGACAAAGTCAAAACATGTCCTTTTTTTAACTCTTGTCTCAACGGAGCACAGCTGCTCTGTGGACTGTGGACAGAAAGGTGATCTGATGTACACTTCCTTTGAGCATGCACAGGAATATATATGCATCTATACTATTTTTCTTTTCACATAAATTGTCCCAAACATAGTAAGAAAAATAAATGTTATTCTCTCAGAAAATGGAAAAGGTCTCAATAATTCAATAACCTGAAGTATGAGTTTATTACAAGTGTCCCTTTCTTTTGAAGGCAGCAGATTTATGTACATGTGTGCAAATGAGATGAAAAATCGAATTTGGGGTTAGAAGAGATCTGTGGAGGAGGACCACTTTAAAGTTATTTCAGGTTGCTTGTGACCTCATCTGGCTCAGTTTTAAATACCTCCAAAGAAAGACAATCCATAACCTCCTTGGGCATGAAATAGAATTTCTTCATGTGCTTCCACTTTTAATTAGGAATCTCCATGGCCACCTTACTATTTCCACTGTGAATTTAAGCTTTCATATCCATTATTAGACAGAAACAATTCAGCTCCTTGTATGATAAATTTAGATTTTCCTTTTTCAAAAGGCATTAGAGCAAGGCAACATGTCAGGCTTACCAGTGTTTATTAAACATAGCAGCAAGATAGGAGGGCAACAGACACAACCAGCTTAAGCTCTGTTGGTCAGAGTAGAAAATGTTTTTCCAAAAGTCTCTGGAATTTTTAAAGGAAATTGTAATTTGATTTTCACCAAAAAAAATTTAAAGCATTCAGTCCATTTATGACACACTTGCCAGGAATATTTTAGTAAATGAACTTATTTTGTAAAGAAAAGAAAATTATTTGCAGGAAATTTATTCAGAAGTTTTATCCAGAAACCAGAACCTGAGTTTTAGGTTTGTCCCATGATCACAAATCTCTGTCCAAAGAAATAAAATGTATGCTTGCAACAGACAGCAGAGAAAACAAATGACAAAGGCTAAGGAATGGGTGATTTTAGGAAGATGATTGCATCCTTTCTGAAAATACCTTTCAAGCAGAAAAAGCAGTGATATGTGCCAGGTTCAATGCTTGTAGCAGTTTTCCATACACCTCTTACATTGGTGCAGGAATGTGATTAAAATGTTATTTTAGACATTTACAAAACCAGGTTGGCTGCTGGATAAAATGATAATCCTGTTTCTCAGTGTTTCTTAACCTTCATCATTTGCACCACTCCTAACAACAATCCCTAGGAAAATTTCCTCTATATACACAATATTTGCAAGGATCTTGTCCCGAATGGAGGCACTTCCTCTAACAGCGTCCAGAAAATATATGAGTTTTACTTGATGACCAATCTCAAATGCAGGCTACTCTGCTGTACCTAACTGCTGTTTTTTACTTTCTTGGAAATGTTTGGCAGCACTTAAAATCACTAAGGTCAATTATATATCTGCCCATAAAGCCAGATGCCTTGGGAGCATGAATGCAGTTTATGGATGTCTGAGAGACAAAAGGAAAGTGTAACTGATACTTTGTTTCCCCATTCCATTTGAAATGTTTTGCTTCTCTAGAAGTATGGTATCATTTAAGGAAGAAAGGAAGCACCTTGGTTGAACTCAATGGTCTTCGGGGCCTTTTCCAGCCTTACTGGTTCCTGTGGCCTCTCCTAGTGTGGAGAACGCCACCAACTCCATCAAACAGTCCTGTGAATGGGCATAAAGTATTGGGTTTTTAACTTTTCAGACATCTAGGAGTACATGTCATTCTTCTCCTTGAACAAGTGTGTGTCCTTCTTGTGAAGACAAGTATGGAGGTGTTTGGGGCTTTATGTCTTATAAAGAAGCATGTAAATTTGAAAAAAAATAGTGATATTTAAATAGTACCAAGCCCTCACCACTATTGAAACCTACAAGAGGAGCAGTAAAAATCAGATAACATTTCAGAGGTGTTTTGCCAGTGGCTGATGTCCCTCAACTGCAGCTTTGTTTTTCTGATCCAAAACTATAATGTCTTCCTTAATAATCCAAAAGAAGAAGCAGAGTGACAGGTAAAGAGGGAGATCAGCAGGAGAAAAGTAATCTGGACCACATTTACATGCTGACCTTAAATCTATGAACTACTCTCTTAATAAGGTACTCATAATTAATATAAACATTAATATTACATGAACAGCATTTCTATGAATTTTCATTCCTTATATTGTAAAATTCCCCACAATATCCTCAGCTCTGCCCATGTTCTCTTTGATATTTGCCTTGGAGAGAGACAGCATTGCTGTGACCATTCTGGGGCTGTGTATATATTACCAGTGAATATGTGTGTACTCTTTAACAATGTTGCTGCAATTCAATTATAAGGTCAGAGTTCTGCCCATGTTCTCTCAGACTCTGTCTTTTACCCAGAAGTCTTTGACACCAATTGAAGTAACTTCATTACCTACCTCTTTTTGAAACTTAGTTAAAAATCAATTCACAAAACTCAAGTGATTGAGATGGGAAGACAGACTCATAGACAACTTACATAAAAGTCCCATTTCTTTGCAATATTCCCAATTTTTTTCTGTTTCTTGGCATGAAAGAAGGCTGAATTAAGTTCTAGATATGTCCAGCCAAATTCATCATGACTTGGCATCAGTGTGTATATAAAAAAGTGGTCTTATTTACAGTGGTCTCAAAAGTGATAATGCTGACCCCACAAATGTCTTTTCACACTATGACTCTCCTCTTTTAATATCAAGTTTCTCTGCCTATGAAATTAGAGCAATACATAGGAGCAGCAGCTCAAGATTGTGACAGCCAATAGTTTATGGACCTTCTTATTGAAATGGTGGGGCATGAATGGGAAAATTTATTCTTAAACAAAAGATTACCCATCCTGTTCAGGGAACACTGAGTGTGAGGTAATAAAGTTTTAACAGGGAAAACATTGAGGCTTTTTCATTAAATAATGCTGCCAGACTCTAGAAAAATCTAGTCTGATACTCCAGACTAGAAAAATCAGTGTCCTCACACACCCTGAGTTTGGATGCCCTACATCTGGAACGGCAAATCTTGGAGTGTTGGATGCCTCATGCAGCTTCCCTTTTTCTCCAGGCCAAAGAGTTTAGACAGATCCAGAAAGGCATCAGATCTCCAAAAGGAAAGATCTTTAAGCTTTGCATTTACATGTGGGTTGTTTTAAACCCTACTGCTACATCCTGTAAAACATACTAGGACTGCTGTTACTTCTTTATTGGCTTATAAAACTTGATCATCTCTCCCAAATCCACAAGAGCACTGTTTACTAAGCTACTAGTTCCTATTTTCCAAAAGATACCAGACACCTATAAGGAAAATTTAGTCTAGGAATTAAAGTTCATCAGCTTTTTCTGAAGTTTTGGGTTGAAAGATGTTGGCAAAGAAGATGCTGTTAGCAACAAAATCACTGGTATGTGCTGAAACAGTCTGTATATCTGTAATGAGATGGTCCTTAAAATTTGATTACCTGGGAACTGTTAGGGTTGTTTCTAGGATTGTTTCTAATGGGTTGTATCCATATATAATGCATCCTGGAGGGCGGGATTCATGCTTGCTCAGGTTTACCTAATAATAAATAAGGATTTTGATGGGTGATGAATCCAGGCCAGCTAACTCATGTGCCTTCCCAAGATTTAGCTAATGAGGTTCAAGCTTTCAGACTACTAAAATACTCATGTGATAGCTGCCAGATTCACAAGTACTGGCAGATGCACTGCTGGAAAAGAGGAAGTTCCCTGACCAAGGGGGTGAGATGCAGCAGTCCCCTTCTCCCCAGAGGGGCAGTCAACAAATTATTGACAGAATAGGATGGAAAAGGATGGACCCACAGACCATGGGTTGATTCTGAGCAGAAAATATGATCCAAATCATATATGAACCAAAGCAGACAGGTGAGGCAAAGGGCATTGCTATTCCTACTGTTGGTGATCAGCTGCCCAAATGGCACTTTGGGATTTATCAACCAATTTGCTAATTTGTTGGCATCTAAATTTTCTTCAGGTATGTCCTTTCAGGCCTACATTGTCAGCCCTTTAAAAATGGTCTTTACTGCAGTCTGAAGGAAGCTGCAGGAACCAGAACACAGGCTGAATGTTTGAGCAGCAGAGGGATGTGAGAAGCATGGGATCTTTTGCCAAATCTTCTTGGCTTTTCTGCTCTAAATTTGACTGATTTTTCCTATGTTTTAACCTCTGACAGTGTTCTTCAGGGGCTGTATGTAGCATATATTTGAGTTGCTGAAGACTCAAACAGTCACAGCAAAAATCTAATGTCTTATTCATTAGGCACATCAGGTTTTCAGGACTCAAGTTATTTCTTATTAACCAGCACTTTCCTTAGCTGCAGCCATACATCTCCTGGGCCTAATGTACAGAGACAGAAAACATTCTCACATTCTCAGAAAATGAATGTTTCTATTCTTTTCAGTGTGGGTAGAAATGGTGAATAGTCTTCATTAAACTTAATTCTCCCAGTCTCCTTTATGGCATGTCTTTATGATGAAAGTTCTATTCACCCAAAATAATAATAGTGATTTTTATTCCTTTTAACACTTTTTTCCCATAGTCCTTCAGAGACTGATAAACTAGATGTAATGAGTGACCACAACTGAAATGCAGCCAATTTTGAGGTGAAACACAGCAGCTATAAAATGGCAAACAATAACATTTCAAAATAGCTTAGGAGAGGACAGAAGGAGTAATAATATATGCAAGAGAAAATTCAGAGGGAATGTAAGAATACAAAACAGGAATTTGTTCAGTACATACTGTATTTAAAACTCACACTAAAAATAAGAATTTCAGGGTAGGATTAGTAGCTGAATGTTCTTTTGAGTCTACATTCAGCTTGTTGCCAAGCACGTTGGTTGTGTGATAAAACAAATTTAAATGTTTGACTAAAATGTGAAAGAAACATTGGGATTTTGTTTCACACTACACCTATTAGTAGGAAATTATAACTATTTTTCTAGTGAGAGCTATTCTAGTGAAAATAAGTAGCTCTCCAGGAGGAGAAATAGATGTGGGGAGGGTCCATTGAGTTTAAGCCAAGGAGCACTCTGTGTCCATCGACACTTTTACTCCATCACACCTTGTCCACAGAGGGATGTGACACTTATTGACTCCAGAGTACACAGTATTTTGATGGCTTTGTATATTATCCCTCAGGATCCTAAAAGGAAAATGAGGTATCCAGGCACCCATAGTTTAATTTACAGGTATTATTGAAAGAGGCCCTGGAACTGAGGTGTCTCTCAGTAAATTCTGCCTTGTCTGTATTCTCTTATATCAACTTGGGATTTCCTTGCAGTTCCTCTTGAGCAGCATCAAGAACTCTCTATTCAGCCTATGAAAACCCGTTTGCTCAACTGCCTCATGGAAGGACTTTGGTTTCAATTTCTCTCAGCAAGGTAATATTTGGCTTTGGACAATGTAGACCCAAGTTGTGTTACTAGCCTTTTCCTGACAATATTTTTTATTCACTTCTTGCATTTTTGAGGTAACGCACAGCAGCCCCTGGTGCATTGGCCAATGGAGCCAAATATCCAGCTGCACAAACATCCAGCTCACAGGCCCTGTTGGCCAGCTGGTCAGTTCCAATGGGCACAGTAAACATCCCAGTCTGGTGAAGGAAGCTGGTAACGGCAGCTAAATGATGACATGAACAGCAAAGTCTTGACTTCACGTTGAGATAAGACACCCCAGGGCTGCACACCCATCTCTGCCGAGGCCTACATCAGCGTTAGAAGCAGACCAATATCCCAAGCATTTTTCCCTGAGCTGGTCAAGGCACAGCCCCAGGGAGATCTGCATCCCAGCAACATCCAGTTCCTACATGCCTATTTTTGGGGGACATCCTGGTAGGCACCCTATTACAGAGGGAATATCACCAATTCTTTCAGTAAATTTCTCTCCTTCTCCTGTCTCCTGGGCTGGCATTGTCTCTGATAGCTGGAGGAAGAGCTCAAGACCTGGCCAGGGGATGGAGGGTGAAGAGTGGAACAGCTTTACTGCTAAAGTAGAATTGAATTTTGCCACATCCAGGCTGCAGACAGAAAAGGGATTTTTAGCTTTGTTTGTCTCCTCCATTCTTAGAACAACAGAACTGGATTTTTGCATATGTTGCTAGGAAGTCTGGAACTTACTTTCACTAGCAATGAGTTTTATGTCTTTTTAAGTCCCTGATGTGGTTTAACTCATGAAAAAAAAAAAAATAAAATCGGACTTAGTCTGTAGCCTGAAATTCAGAGGAATAGTCCCTGCAGTTAAAATGATTTTGCTGTTAAAATGATTTTGCTGTTTGTCCATCTAAAACGTGAGGGAGCAGTTCAACCTCTCTGATAGCCATTATAGATAGCCTCCTAATCCAAATGTTTCAGTCTGAATTGTTCAGCAGATGAACACGCATTTCACAGAAAATGCATGTTGCACAGTCTGAGTAGTAGGTGTGATGGGAAATATGCTGCGTTGGCATCCAGCTAGCTCACAGGCCAGCTTCATTCTCTGTTGCATTGACATTCTTCAGCTTCTTTTTCACATTTTTTATATTGTTTCAGACAACCTGAATCTTGAAATGATGGAAGGATGCCTGCAGCCTCCTGGGTAAACTGGTGCCATTGGCAGTTCAGCCAAATGCTTTGCTGTAGCTTAAGACTCCACCAGAAATCCAAAGAACTCAAATGTCCCTACACTCCAGCCCAAGCAGACAATGTGTAAATGTTTAGTCTGAGGTATTTTATTATCTTGTTTCTCATCTATTTGAGAATGAACATTTAACCTCTCCTGGATTTTTAATATTTTTTTCTGTAATGATTGAAAAATATAATGAAATCAATTTACTGAACCTGTGTCCTCCTAGTCTCAGTGCAAGAATTAAACATTTGAAATTGTCTAGTTTGAGGGAGTGAAAAATTATTTCTGTGGGGTCTCCGGTGAAATGCATGACTTGTGTAAAAAAAAACTTTAAAAATCCTTCAGGCAGAATATTTGAAAGTTTTTGGTTGTTTTTTTTTTAACTGTTCAGAATTTTATTTAATATAGACAAGAGAAAACATTCTTCCATGAAATGCTGGAGAGATTTCAATGTATTGGGCAGCTGGGAAACATTATAGATCAAATGAAAACCTTCTGAATTGAATTTTTCATGGTGGTTGGTGATTATTACTTATTACAGTACATGTTAAATTGTCTTTGTTCACTCCTGATGATTTAGCTTACATATTCACTCTTTAGTAGCTGAAAGGTTTGAGCAGTGGAATTAATTCTACTTGGAAAGAAGCTCCCAGACTTCAGCATAAAATATAACTTTCTGGTCAAATATTTCCTGCCTTTCCTGGCAGGAAGTTTTTCTTACAATGAGATGGCTTGAAAGGAAGATCTCATTGTTATTTCTTGCAGAGATGTGTGGGTGCTATTTTTTAGTTTTACTAGGTGACATAATGATGTCTATCTTAAAATAAATGCTTTTTGAAAACTTCATTTTCACAGACATTTCAGATGAAATCCAGCTGAATCACTGGGCCAGCAGCCACCCCAAATAATTGAGGCCATTAATTTCAGAATGACATCAATGTTCAGTTTGCCCAGGAAGCAGAAGGCTCTAGATTAGTCACCCCAGTTAGGATGCTGAGCTTCTACTTAGCTGATTCAATTCACTTAAGGTCATTTAACTCAATGCCAGTGTAATTGGAGTACCCAGATTCATATCAAGGATACAGTAAACAAACCTTCATTTGTCCATCTTTTTCTTCAACTCATCCTCATCTTTTATGGTTGTGGTGACCAGTAGTACCAAAGCTTATGAGTCTCAGACTTATTTGAATGTGTATATTATCAAGAGGTGAAGGCAGAGAAGCAAACTCCTCATTTAGTAGATTGCTGTGCTGTAGGTGCTAGTGAAAAGAGAGGCTTTTCAGCAGCCTATGTAGTTGTGATGTTCACCAAGTTGTTTATTCAGTAGTGACTTTTGGACTGGAGACTTGTAATTTGAATCACTAATAGCCTTCCTCCTGCTCTTCATCCATGCAATTTCATTTTGCTGTGAGGTAAGATTTTACAAATATTTTAGCATCCACAGTTAAACCTGTATTTAACAAGCTGGGCAGAACTGCAATAACTTGTAGCAATGAAGCCTTAAAACCAGCATGAAAATATTTTAAAGCTTCAACCAAAGTAGGATTAAGAACATGAGTTTTTTACTTTTATGATTACAAATATAAAGGTTCTTCCTTGCTGCTTAAAACCTTTAACCCTCTAAACCTCTTGTCTGTACAAAGCTATCTCCATTATTTACATTAGGAGAAACACAGGGCTGGCATTAGGACACAGGGCTGTTTTTTAGATAGAGTAGGAAAATTCACAGGCCAAATACTGCTCTGTTGGGTTGAAAGAGAAAGTTATTTTCCTCTGTTGCCATGTGACATGATGGAGGAGCACACACATTTAAAATGGGTGCTAAACCCTTTCTTGTTACCTTCCCAAGTAAATCCATGAGGTGCACTTTTACTCTCAAGATGAATTACATCACTTAATTGTACTTATTTAGGTATTGATCCAAAGGTCTATTAAAAGCAGTGTGTTGTCCATGTGTCCTTAAAGAGATAGAAAATGTTTTTAAAAATCTAATATTTGTTGACTATTTTTTAAATGAGAATTTTCTCCCCCCCCAACCTGAGAAAATATTGCAAAATTGGTTTTTCATTCAAAATTTTAACTGGATGCTTAATACAAAAACACAATCAAGATACTTCTCTGCTTTGTCCTACCCAACATATGGAAAAATTCCCTATAAAGCAAGACTTTGTTTTTATTACCTTTATAATAATTTCATAGCTTAAAAAATTGACTTTCTCCCCTCACCCCCTTAGTTGTAATGGTTTTTCTTGTGATCTGAGAGTTAGGATATATGGCTGTACATCTGGAAACTTTTTCTACTTATCTCCAAGATCTTAGTACAAATGATACTAACAGGCAACCAACCAAGGAAATTATGATGCTTGGACTGTGTCTTTGAAAAGGATGTTTTGAGTGATGCGTGGTTACAATTTTGCGGATTGCATTCAGATGTCAGAACTGGCAGTTGCTTCCCCAAACAGCAGGTGTTCAAGCTGACAGACACGATGGTCATAATAACCAACATAAAACTTTATGGTGAATTCTATATAGCACAGTATCTGTGTTTGACTACATGCAGAGTCATTAGGCAGTGACAGATTTATTAAATCCCCAGACTGATATGAACAGAATCTGAATTCAGTCACTGAATTTGGGGATAGTCAGTGAGTGAGGAGCATGAATACTCCTTTATTCCTTATCAAAATGACAAAGACCTTTTCAGTACCGTCTCTGTACGTTTACCCTGTGTCTCTTCCCTGTGAGCACCCCTGTAAACATCCCTGAGACACTGATCTGCCCAAGCTCCTTGGGCTGTCTCCCTGCAAACTAACATGGAGAAAATTATCAGTAACATGTGAGCAATGCCCCTGAAAAGTTCTGAGGCACAGGCATGGGTAGTGGAGGCAAATGTAGAATTTGATGCATTCTTAACCAGAGTGAAGCTTGTGTTGAAAACCTTTTGTATTATAGCTCACATAGAAATCTCATGAGATAGTTTAGAAAGAACACAGTATTTCAATACAAACTCAGCAGAACAACCACAAAAGCAGTGTTACCAAAAAAAAAAAAATAAAGAAGAAGGGAAAAACAGAAAGAAAAAAAAGGAAGAGTCTGGTTTTGGATGCCTTTGTTTTTAGGCAGTAGAAAAGACTCACAACTTATTCTGAAGTGCTGGATGATCCTTCTGACAGACCTGTGCTCCTAGTCTGACATGTACATATTCTCTTAAAACATACATTGTTGAAATTTCAACAACATGAAGCTGAAAAGGTGGGTGATCCAAAGTAAATGTGCTTGCTATCCAAAATGCCTGTTGTTCCTTCACTTCAAATATTGACATTTGTCTGGGTGCTTCTTGTTGTTTAGGTTGTCCACAGACCAATTTAACCAAGACCAGCCTGCCAAGAAGTAGGACTTGTCTCAATAGGAAATTTCATAATCATTACCATTGTTTAGTGCCTGTTTTCAGTCTTATTGTATTTTTTATAAATCAATTGAACTTACAAATTGATGAGGTTTGCTACTTGTATGTCACCATGCCACACTGTTCTGCCCTCACAGTAATGTTAAAGACACCATGTTTTTCTCCATATATTTTCAATTAATGCTTAGGCATGCATTACTAGATCAGTGTTATTGAAAGATCAGTTTACTGGTCTGTTACTTGGGGTTTTAATTTATTACTATAAGCTTGGTGCCAGAGAAAGCCATTAGAAGAAACTTGTCACCGATGATTACAGATCTACAGGAAGACAGAAAAAAGTTTTCATTCTAAAAATGAATGCAGTAGAATGGCTGAGAGATTTTTGAAGAATTCAAATTCTTATAAAGACTTGATAATCGTAAAATGTGCCTTAATATGTCCTTACTGTGTTGTAACTTCCACATTATAAAATCTTATAGCTGTGGTGTCATTTTAAGGGACAATTTAATGGCACAAGAGAATAAAAATAGCAAAGGGAAATCTGATTTGATTCCAGAAAAAGAAATTCACATCAAAGGAGAACTAACACTGGAACAAGAGGCTCAAAGAAATTGTAACATTTTCACCCTTGGATATATTCTAGATTTCACTGCGTATTATCCTGAGCAACCTGCTCCTGCTTCAAAGAAGGATCTGCTTTTAGCAGGGGCTTTTACTAGATGGCCTCCAGAGATTCTTTCCAATCTAATTGTTCTCAGATTCTCAGAAAATTCTGCTCTTTTGTCTCTAGTTTGTGAAGAAAGTTCTAGCATACTAAGGATTATAAAATCTAAAATTTTAAAGGACAGCAATAACATTGTAATAATAAATATTTCCCTCTGAATATTTCTTCTGTCACTCACAGTGACAGAATAAATTTCATTGAGTTGCCATAGACTGAATTCATTACCATTTGTATCAGGGAGGTCCCCACTGTCTTTCCCTAACTGATTGGTCTAACTCCTTTTTCTTTTTGATTAAAATAAAGCATCAGCCTCCACCTTCCACTGCTTTTTTGTTGTCACTTTGCCAATTAAAATAACACAGATGAACATTCTAATGAATGGTTCATTCCACCTCCCTGCAGTAGAAGAATCTTCCCTTCTGCGTGCTGATGGTGCATTTCCTTGTCTCATTTTAAATCTCCCAGGGTTTCCACTACTGCATTTTCCCACCTACTTATTAAACAAGAAACAGAACTCAGTCTAATGAGGTTTTCCTTAATACTAACCTGTTTTCTTATCTTTTCCTGTTAATTCTATTTTGCCTATTATATTAATATACCCGTCTCACTCTTTGTGTTTAAATATTTCTCATTCTTTTAGCAGTTTATATGTTATCACCTTCATTTTCCTCTGGGTATTTCTCTTCCCAGCCATTTTTTTGCTTCTCTGAAGTCTTGCCATCTTTTTGATCACTGGGCATGTGGAACTAAACATTGTCTTCAAAGCCCACATGTATGGGTGCCAAGAAGAATTTAGGTTATTTTTCCCTTTCTCTGTGATGAGGTACCTCTGCAAAAACAGGACAGAAGTGCATTTAACTTTCCTTTCCCGAATTTATATACAGTACAGCTGTAGAAATGTATCATCCACTGTCCCCATCAGAGTTCTTTCAGGATTACTGCCTCTCTGGGGAATAGCCCCACTGAGTAAATGAACTCTGGGGTCTAAGGAGTGATCCTTTAAGACACGTTGTTAAAATCACTGAGTTCATATGTCTCATTGGAAAAATAAAGGATAAATGTAGTAAAATTCTCTGGGTGCAATGAAGCCAGCATAGTCCTTTCAGCATGTTCAAAATATGAATAGATGCTACCTACATGCCATGCAACTGTATGAAAGCACAGACTATGCAGAGATTTTCGTGCAGCTCTTAACTCACATTGTGTGTTGTAAAGGTCATTAGATGGACATGGGACCAAATGAGAAATACTTCAAGCATGTGAATGAAGAAACAAGTAGATAAAGGGAGAAGAGAATCAAACTCAGGATGGAGGTGGTGGGGAGAGAAGGAGGAGGGAGATGACAAGGAAATGGCAATTCCCCAATGTAAATACCCTGTATAGCTCTCCTACTCAGAGTCCACGTGATAAACTGAGAGCTATCCCAAGTCTCATTCCCTTTCCTCCTGCTAATCTCCAGTCCATCTGACTCCAAACCAGAGAAGACCTGCTGAGTGTGTCTCTGTGTCTGTGCACGAAAGGCCCACTTATACCTGCTTACCTTTTGGGTATGTTCTTCATTCAGCACCACCAGGAATATGTTTCTGATTAGCTAGAAAAAGAACATGTTCTATTTCACATTGAACCTCCCTTCAGGGAAAAGCAAACAAATGTGTTTAAATTGCAGGAAGATAAAGTTCACCAATTCAAAGTAGTCTGATGAGTCTCTAAACTCAAAACAGAAGTATGGGAGGTTTGCCCACCGGTATGAATATGTGAGTCTGAATCACCAGAGAGGGAGGTCAGCATGCCAGCAGAGCTCTCCCTTCACTATGTCAGGAAAAACCAAGGGCCCTGTGTTAACTGGGAATTCAGTCTCTGGTAGTAATCTCCATCCAAATCTCTGTTGCCTGCAGACAGGCAGTGTTCAAACAGATGTGCATTCAGCCCACGTCCTGGGGGATGTTACCACACAGTCGGACCTGCGAGACACTGAACTCAGTGTCCATCAGTTAGAGCCCCTTCTATACCTGCTCCTGTTTATCACAAAACTTGTCTGTGGAACCTATTAGATATTATTTAGAGCCTTTGACAAGCCTCTAAATAATAACTGTGCTACAGTAACAAGCCAGTTGTGTCTGTCAAAAGCTTGGGAAAAGTTGTACTCAGTTCAAAACAGAACTTTTATTTCCAACTTTTTAACAAAGACCAGCTTCTAAATATGATATCTTTTTGCTAGTCTTTCTGGAAGTCAACCTTTCTGACTGTTTTTCTTTGGCATCTGCTATTTCAGCAAGGAATGATCTTAATAATTTTATAGAGAGTTGGTTGGATTTTTCATTTTGCAGTTATTAAAAAAGCAATGCTCATGAACTGGTCAGTGTTTCCAATATATTACAGTTTGCATCTCCAAAGCTGAAGCAATAATGATTTTTTTTTTTTGATTTTTTTTTATTTGGGCACATCTTAGGAATAACACAAATTTTCAGTTTAGCCTGCCTGTAGGCTCTGTCCTGCCCTATTTGCACTGGCTTCTCTGCTTGTCCTTTGTGCTGAGTGATAGCAAAATGGCTTTCTCTCAGTGGGCAAAAGGATTATGGGGGTTTTTGTTCTGTCTGGCACCTGTTCACAAAATAAAAACCCACAAAATTGAAGGCATGATGTAATAGAGACTATATCAGAACGCTAAACCTCTGCTGATGCTGCATCTGTCAGTTTGGGAGAAGGGTTAGTGTCATTAAATACCCTAAATTAACCTGATTTTCAGGAAATACAGATTCTGAAAAGGGGTTCCCTTTAAAAGTACATCAAAGTAGGCAATTCCATTCAAACATTTTTTGGACAGCCATTTTTTCTCTCTCTTTCTTTTGTCTGTACCTGTTCAATTTTACCACTTTGTTCTAACAACCCTTTTCTTCAGCTGTGTAATTTCTGTACCTAATAGCTAAACATCAAGTGAAATGTTGCTGTTGTTTTAAAAGGATCCTAAAGAGATTCTTCCCTCCTTTCCATCTAATAGCTCTGTGAGGGAGGCATAAGCATCAAAAAAACTGACATCTATTTTATTTCTGAAACTGTAATATGAAAATACTCATTAAATTCTTGCTGAGGATTTTTTTTTCCTTAAGCAACTTTTTTTTGCAGAATTCAAGTTATCTAGAGTAAAAAATATTATTACAGCAGGATTTTCCCACAGGATGTATGCTCTGTTTCATTTTGTACTCATTTTGTCCTTCGTATTTACAAGTTGGTTTTTTTAAATAAGTATTTGAAAGTAATGCTTTCAGTAACAACAACAATGTCTGTTTTTAGTAAGAATGTTTAATAATACCTAAGACTTAGTACTCACCTTCATGTTTTTTTCCAAGGATGACAAAATTCAAGCAAAAGTCTTCCAGCTGCCTACAGTGCTTCTCCATGCAGTACCAAGAGACATGACATGTGGGGGCTGTGCTGCTGTCCTAATAGCTAATGCTGCATATCCCATAGGTCTTTTAAAGAAAAGATATCTGAGGGGTCAGAGGGAGAGGAGGAAAGAGGCTGAGGCATGTGGTCAGGCTTAAAACATAGAGATTGTTCAAAATTGACCATACAGAAGATATTAGGATGCTAATTCACTGAAGTTTAACAATCTCAGCATAATTCTTTGATACAGCAGTCCCTTTTCTCCTCTGTCTCTGAACTGAAATCCCAATTAGAGCTTTTCTTGCATAAAACCTGTTTGATCAGTATTAGGGATTCAATTTCCTGTTATTGACATAAGGACATAATTATAAGCAATGTAAGGGACTTAAAATGACATTCAGCTGGACTTCTTGAATCTGAGAAGTCCTACCTTGTTCTTTATAATTCCTTAGTGCACCTATCAATGCATATAACAATGGAATGGGAATTTCACAGACCGATACTGAACTAAAAAAGATATTGATCATTCATGATTCTAACAATTTAGTGCTTGTTTCAGCACCTGGCTCTTTGCTGTGTTGAACATGTACCATTACAGTTGCCTCAAATACTTAAACAGAGGCCAGGCCCTAAAATAAATAGAAAGCCAACTGTGCTGTCTCTGTTAGCCTCTCTTCTGTTCTTAAACATGAGCTTGCTCTTTCTCTAATTACGTTATCTCACTTCTCCCCGTTGAAGACTTTTCCATTGTGAACTCAGACAATTAGTTTAAAATTGTGTCTTTTGCCTGGCAATGACCTGTTATGGACTGCCTTGCTATAGCACAGGGACGAAACTCTCTTTCTGGAGCAGCAAATGTGATCTTTTATCACCCAATCCCATATATTTGTAGCAATGTAGTGGGGGTGGGAATAAAAAGAAAACTATTTATTCAGGCTTCTGCATTGTGTTAACAATATAGCACAGGACCTGGAAAGCTTTAATTCCTGAGAGGTTTGCCAAAATTATCCTTAAAGAAAACAGTGAAAGAACTAATGAAGTTGTATCATTCTGGAAAGAAAGAGGCTCTGTAATATGGCATCCCTATAGACTATAATAGTATAATAGATACTATTATTTATAGTAAATAAAATCTAAAATGAAATTTAGTTCTTATTTGGCATTTTTTCTGGTTGGTCTCTGAGTGTTCCACAGATGGAGTCTTCATCTCCATTTTGCAGATGGAATAACTGAGATACTGACTGTAAGCTTCCTGCAAAGGATTGTCCCAAATGCTATCAGCAGAGCCAGGACCAGGATTTGAGACTTGTGGGCTCAAGCCTTTGCACTGAGCAGAAAGCCAAGCTGGCCCTGTGAGGGCACAGTGTCTGAGAGTGCCAAACTACCTGGGCAATTTCTTTGGGGTGCATTTTGGGGAAGCACTCTGCTCTCCCTCCAGTCAGCCTCCCTCCAGTTCTGCTACTGTAGTCAGAGGGAGCAGAGTTCTAGAGAATGACTTTTTAAAGAAACACCAACCTTAGTACATAGTATTTGTAGCAGCACCGATTATTAGGGAACCTGTTTGTGTTATTCACCATGAGCAAGGCCCACATGGTTACATCTCTGCAGCTGAAAACTTGTAAACTCCAATTTGAGATGAAGTAGCTGTTCTGCAGGCTCTTAGGCTCTGCACACTTAGAGATAATACACCAAATCTGTTATACCAGTAATTATGGCTTACATACAGAGCCATAATCTTCTTGTGTTAATAATCAGTCAAGATTCAGTCTCTTCAGTTTATGTCGCTAAAGGACACAAAATTATTCACACAACTGCTCTCAGTGTCAACAAAAACCCATGACTTTATTCTCTGACTCCAGTATTTATAGATTCTCCACAATGACCAGGGATTGGATAATTAAGTTACCACCTTCCCAAGCACACTGGTCATGTGAAACGTCCATCAAAAGACATTTCTTAGAAGGAATGTGATAAACAACTTATGTTTACAGGACTTTCATGGGAAAGTAACTAAAACTGAAAACATTATCAGAAGGCTTAATTTTCAGGGAAACATCTCACCCTTTCTCTTTAAAAAAGAAAAAAAACCAAGAAAACTGAACAATAGTCTAAAAATCAAAAAGGAAAATAAACAATGTTCTAAACAATCAAAAGGCTCTAGTTTCAGGGTGATAGGTTTATATCCTGCTTCCAAGAGGACAGATGGTTAACTTCAGAGTGCCTTGGGTTTTTCTCCTGGCTGCAAAGTAGACAGAATCTGTACTAATATGGGAAGCCTAGAGGCCCAGTGGAGTATCAACAGGAGGTTTCAAAATGCTTAAGAGAGGAAGACCTGTGAAGGCCTTAACTCTTACTGACAATGTCCAAAACATCTTTTCTTCACTGCTAAAAAGTTGTCCCCAATGCATCCTTTAAAAATTGGGATAAGTAAGGCATTCAGTGCAAAACAGTTGTTAAAATAACAAACTGTGTCATTTGCTGCAGCCTTCTTTTCTGTCTTGAAGGAGGAAATTTTTAGAGGAAATTTTTAAATTACCTCTATCTTGACGATTTGTATTTTGGGGCTAATTACATATGGAAAAGTGAATGGCTGTATCAGATCAAATTGAGTTGAACTCTAGCTGATCCAGGATCCTGCAACCAAAAAGTGACTAGAAACAGATCCCTGGATAAGAGCATCAGAAGAGGGCAACTTTAGATTAATACATGTCAGCACAGTCATGTTTTCTAACTATCTGCAGTTCAGAGACTATCTGAAGCAGAGATGATATTGTTTTTAAGCTCTGTCAGGAAAAAGAGAACACCAGGAGACATTGTGTCTGTGTCTAGTGCAATTACATAACAGGTACATTCTTTTTTTTTGGATGCCATATTACTTTCTGTTTAATTTACACATTTCTTTCTGAAGTTCACGTAATTTTGTGAATTACTTCACAAAATGCCTATTCTTGCTAGTCAGCCAGAGTAGAGAATTTTTAGAATAGCATGTCTGCTCTGATGTCACCTAACTCACAAGTATTTTCCCTTTTGCCACATTTACCTATTAGCCCTATTTTCAAAAAACACAAGGATGTAATAATGCTGCTTAATGATTAAGTCATTATCAAAAAATTCTTGAAAAGGACAAATCCAAACAAGAAACAAACCCAAATGGGAAACAAACGTTTTCCTTTATTCCAAGTTCTTAGCTGAACACTCAGATTCTTTTCAGGAGGACACTTGAATGTTTTGCCAATTATGTCCTATTATCTGTAATACTATAGGGCTTCTCATTCTTCATTAAAAGATCTTCAACTGCTTCTTGAAGTTGCTGAACACCTAATCCAATAAAATTGGGACAGCAGGTTAATGATGTGCTATATAAAAGTCTAATGATATTGTGTCTCATATCCAAAAAAATCTCTTTAATAAGACTAATAGTTCCTTGGAGGAAAATCTCCATTCAGTTTCCATCCATAGGAGTGGTATGTATTACAGGCTTAATGTTGAGAGGGTAGTGGAATTATAGTTACAATATAGAAGTTACAACTCTGATTATCAGCATGTTAATTTATTATGATTTTGGGTAATAAATCCTGTTCCTATTCCATCATGGTTAAGTTTCTCTTACATGTTTCATTGATTTGTCAGTGTGCATCACTTCTTACATATTACCAGTAATTAGAATTACCCCAATGCTAAAATGAACAAAACTGTCAGTCTTGAATGATGAAAGTCTAAAGCAGATGAACATGTGACAAATCATTGGACCAAAGACTTGGCATCAGGAATGTGTGAAAAAAACCAAAACTTTAAGGAATATTTTCCAAAAAAGTGTGTATTTCTCTGAGACTCAGAAAGCAATCATTACTAGGAATTATACAAAAGGATCTTTTTAAGATTCATTTGTATGCTATAGAAGATGTTACTTTCCCTGCCACAAGGATCATCCCAGACTGCCTGGCTGCATGGCTCCATATGGAGAGCTTAGAGACTTCCTGCTGCTACAGCTCAGGAAGACTAATGCCCTCCTGGCAACTGAATATACTAAAAACACAAATGTGATTATTCTTTCAGCTCTCATTTGGGTGCTTTGATTTCAAAAATATAATTTTCATAACTGCCTTCTTAATATAACTCATTACCTTCATGGCTGCTTTACACATTGTTTTCCCTTTCACTTCAGATATATTGCTTACAGTGGGAGAAGCTGTGCAGCCAATGAATTGAGAACAAGGTCAAGTGGCAGGAGTTCTCACACCCAGCATTCAGCTTGCCATTGATATTACATATTGCCTTGGCCAAATTGTCTGGTAGCACTGCCTAATCAGGTGTCTTGTGCATTTGTAAAAGGAGTAGCTCTACCCTATGGCGGTATTCTGACTGTGATCACTGCCTTAGCAGGGTAGTTGTGTTTGCATGCCCCTGCAGACCCATCCTTCTCTGGCCTGTCTGGGGAACTGATCTGAAAATAGAGCATGGAAAAGAGGATGTAAAAAGAAAGTAGAGTAAGTAGGGAGTAAGGAGAATGCTGGCGTGCTTCTCACCAGCATCATTCTCCCAAGAGGAAATCGAAGAAACACGAGTTTTGCAGACACTAGACTCTTAGTTTAAATGCCTTCTGTGGTAAGCTTGATTACAGCTGTTGTTGGATACCTGTGCTTAGGCTTCACATAATTTTTTCCAGTGGAATAATTCTTTCAGTATAAAATTAGAAATGTTTGTTATTTTTCTTGGAAGGGTCTTTTTTCATAATAAAACTAAAAAGTTCTCTAATTCCGACAAAACCAGAATCCAGATTGGTCTATACAGTCCTGCTGAATTTTTTTCACTGAGGCTGGCTTCAAATGAGAAAAGTGTGGTGGGAAGCTGGTCAATGTTTGGCAAATTCTGCCAAGTGCCTTCTGCTTGAACACAACACATTTTAACCTGAAGCACAATGGTTTCCATTGTGTATTATCCTAATGATCACCCAGCTCACAGAAATGAGCAGATTATTTTACATATAGAGAACTAGTATTCAAATATTATTAAGACACTTCTATTTTATCTTCAATTTAAAAACTGTATTCTTCCTTTTGGTTGTAAATAGTTCCACAACAATCAGAACTGTATAGCTTCTTCTTGAAGTCACAGAGTAAATTTAAGTTTCTCAGCATGAGGGTGGCTCCAAGATTAGGTTTACAGCTGAGTTATTTCCAAAAGTACCATTGAGCCATTCCCCAGAAGTGTATATTGAAGTCCATGAAGTGTTAATAAAATGTGTGTCCTGTTTAAAAATGGTAAACCTGCTATTTTTACTTGAAGCGGAAGACTAGGTATATATATCTACAAATGAGGAGTTCTTTTCAAGAGAGTTTCCTTCAAACATGATGATCAGAAAATACTTTGAGAGAAAATTTTCTATTATTACATGTTATTAATGCAATAATATGAAGACTGTTTTGATCAGAAGTATGAGCCACGGAGTCAGAAAATTCTCTGTGACAGCTTTCCTATGGGCTGTTTGCTCAGGTATAGGAAATACCATGCTGATGTTTCAAAAACACAATTCCATATCTGTTTCAGAAAGAACCAAAAAACCAGGAGTTACATCAGGTCCCTCTGATCACATTGCTAATTCTCCTGTAGAAACGCCTGTATTTAAAATCCACTTGGTGTGTTATCCCCATGGTGAAGCCAGGAGAATTATTTTTGGCAGCATTTTGAATCATAGATGCTTAGATTTAAGCATCTAAATATGTGGCTTCATTCCTGAAGTGAACATGCGCACATTTTATTGAAGTCAGCTGGAGAAGCTGGGTCAGAAGCAGTTTTGAAAATCAGTCCACTTATTTAATTGTTTAAACATGGATTTATGAGCATAACTTCAGACACAGTCAGGTAGAATGGTAGCTGTCATTGACACCACTGCATTGTCCCAGCACTGTGTGTCCTACACACTTCAGACTAATTGTTAAGTCCCATTCCAGAGTCACACTTCCTTCAACTAGCATGAATTAAAAGAACGTTTTTTGTAGTAATTATTTTCTTCAATTAAAACTTCTTCTTCTTCTTCTTCTTCTTCTTCTTCTTCTTATTATTATTATTATTATTATTATTATTATTATTATTATTATTATTGTTATTATTATTATTTTAATTCTAGGTGAGAAAGGATATTATCCCTCCTCTGCAGTAGCTGGAGCATAAATGTATAGCCCTTATTTTTTACGTGTGAGACTTAGAAAGTCAGACCATTTTATTGGCCAGTTTTTTTTCCTTTTGTTTCTTTTAAATATCACAGTGCTTACTGAATCAGTGGGGCAGCTTGTGGTTATGACTTATAAAGAGGAACACCAGACAGTCCTTGCTGTCCCACTGTAGCATTGTTGCTTCATACTTCTTTGTGCTCCAGGCTTGGGACAAAAATACAGCTTCACCAAGGGGCATTAAAACTGAGAAATAAAACCCATTTTACTAAAATTTTCTTGTGAAAGTGGATGTCAGCAAGGTGCAGTTCTGTTCATTAGCACCTGAGCAATATAAGTTTATGGAAGCCTTGGGAGATTGAGTATTTCTCATGATTACCATTGTACATGGAATGGAATCATGCACTTTAAATTTCACTGAACCAGGTGCATATTCAGCTGTCATGACTAATTCAGCTGAAATCTGTTTGTTCTTTCTCTCTCCTCTTACCACAGAGAAGCTGATTAATGCAGAAGGCACTGCAGCTGGGCTAGAACTTTTGAAAGGGTTTTCCCCCTCTGTCCCAAGACAACTTTGTTTCCTCTACCTTTTCAACACTCATGTAATTTATAAAGCATGGTCTAAAATTACATGACTGCTGAAGAAGAAACAAGAACTAACATGCAAACCAAAGAAAGATTTCCAATGGCTGAGTCCACACAGAAAGTATATAAGGTGAGTGGCAACAATGGTTTCTGGGCATGTTTCTTAAAATGTCCTATAATTCTTTATAAAAGAATTAATGTACTGTGAATTCCATTTTTGTTTCTAAACATTCCCAGAAACATATATTTAATATAGAACTTCCACTGATACTCATTTTGCTCCACTGCAGGACAGATTTCCCTGCTATTTTTATTGTCTAGATTTATCTTTCTCATCCTTTTCAGCAGAGCACTTTCTAGCTGTTCCTTGCCAACTCCATAAACAATGAGTGGCAGACTAAGTGGAGATAGATTAGTAGTCTTAGAAAAGAAACATGACAAGAAACTGGGTTAAACTCTGAGAATGAAGGAAATAGGTAAATAAGGAAGGAACAGTTCCAAGTGAAGAGTGAAATGTACATGCCAGACTACAAAGGAAAACTGGGAATTTTTTTCCTTCAGACACTCAGTAACAAAAACTTTAGTCAGCACCAGTGGGAGATTCCCAGTGGAGGAGCCCAATTTCCTGGGCAGAATACCACAGCAGCGTAAAAAGGTATTATTCACATGCAAAGGAATTATTCCTTTCTCATGGATCTTAATAGTCTGTAAAACAAAGGATGGGGCAGAGAAACCCATGATATCCAATAAAGGAACTGGGGAACAGGTACCTGATTTTTGGCTGGCTGACTAACAATGACTTCTTGTTTCTTGCTGCATAAATGCATAAATTTTTAGTTCACTCTCCATTCAGTGTCATCACTCTGCTAATTCCTTATAGCTGTCCTGACTTGCCCACAAAAATATTGAGATAGTAAGGATGCCATCTGCTTAGCTCCTCGCTTAGAAAGCAAGAGATCTTCCAGAAACTAAAGTGGCCCTGTACAGGGAGAATAGACCACAGTGAAGAGGCAAAAGGGAAGAAGTGAACTTGACAAAGAGATGCTCAGCACAGGAAGCCAATGATGATACAATCAGACAGAAGCATGGGAACAGGGAGAGTATGAAAGTGAAATTTCTTTGATTTTTTTTTTTCACTCATGTAAACAATTAGCCTATCAGTATAAGGTTCCCTCTGGTACTTTCCATCACATAAACCAGCTGTCTCACAGTCTGGGAATGATGTGGGAATCATCTGAAAAGCAGATCATTTGAAATAATTGGACTGTGAAGCAGTAAGAAAATTAAGATTTGTAAGGAAGGGAAGGTCTTGAGCTACTCACACTATAAAAATATATTAAACAATGGCCTAAAAATAGACGAGAACTGGAGAATTTGTCAGAAGATGAGATGTAAGACAGGCCATCTGAGGTGAGAAACAAATCAACATGTTTCTAAGATCTGGGAAGATACAATAAGTAATCAAAAGTATGCTGTTGTCTTAACCACAGCAGGATTTTCAGTTCCTGGCTACCTTCATAGATAAGGATCCCACTAAAACAAAGGAAAGTTTCTCATCAGATATTTTTGTCATCACAACAGAGGTTATACAGTCAAGAGGTCATGTGCCATACAAAGACATTTATGACATTTGCAGGACAGGGATTTTGTTGTGGTGGTTTTCTTATTAATTGCTATAAAACAATACAAATTTGAGTGTAACTTTCAGAGGATAATACATATATGTGCACAGGCAGGACTGTGGGAAGAGGTCTTGGATTGAGGTCATGTCATTTGGGATTTGGCTTAAGACTGGTTACATGTTTCCATGTTCATTATTAGAAGGAAGTGCCACTTCTGGGCACACTAGGTTTCATACAAACACAGAGAAGAAAAAGTTCCTTCTCCAAAAAGTGTTAAAGCTTTGGGGTTTGTCCAGTTGTAATACAGAGCTTGTTTTAACACATTTGAAGTTAGACAAACTGAAGCCTGTTTCTCACAGGCTTAGCAGCTGGAGTTTTCTAAATGAATCCTGGACAGAGCATAAAGTAAACTTACCCTACTTCACTTCCTTCTTACACAGTGATCAGAAGGATGCTTCACACCATCATTACAAGCCAGGCACATAAAACTAACGGCCTATCCATGTACACAGAACAGCACGCTCTGATTTCTCTCCTCATCAAATCTCCCCTGAATTCTCAGCAGCACACTTCTGCATTGCCATTTTTTCTCTGTTATTTTCTAATATATATTTTAAACATTCTGATATTCAGCAATACAGTATTGATTTGAATCCTGAATGCAGATATGGGTTACTCAAACTAATTTTTTCTTACACATGAAGAAAATTAAAACCTTTAAGTTAAACTAGATACAACAATAGACCAAGTGAACCTGTATTGTTTTTCTGAACCACCTCATCTAGATTATACTAAAACTTCTCGATTCATTCTCATGCAAATTTGGCTTTCTAAGGAACATCTGCTTACCTGGACTGCTCTTATCCAGAGGCACTCATGCAGTGCTTGGTCATTTTCAGAAGTAAAGAAACTGAAGTTTCTTTAGTTTCCATAATACTAGCAATCAAAAATCTCAGAAATTGCTAAGGGCACCAGTTCTCATCTTTTTGTCTCTGTCTAGATGTTATCATGTGAGATGGTAGAGAGGAAAGTTGTTTTTCTATCCCATAATTCAGCCTAGTGTGTTGGGTTTGACGAGAGACATATTTAGGCCCCTTTAATTAATGGACCATCATCTGCACTTGGGAATAATTTAGTAAAGGGATTTGCCTGAATTATTTCTATAAAAT
This sequence comes from Parus major, assembly GCF_001522545.3. Lineage (NCBI taxonomy): Eukaryota > Metazoa > Chordata > Aves > Passeriformes > Paridae > Parus > Parus major. The sequence goes on from NC_031768.1 coordinate 94,000,598, forward strand.
GGAGTGCTTCAAGAACCAAACTTTTGAGGGGTGAACAGTGATAACAGTTTTCAGCACAGACATCGCAGAAGATTGCACACATAAGTCAGATATGTTGCAATGGGATGTTGTGCACACCAGCCAAAAATACCTCTACTTGTCAGATGAGAAGGGGCCTCAGTCCTTCCATGTGTGCTTTTTCAGTAAAACAAGTTTGTATTGCTGATGCTATATGAAAATGTGAAGTTACTGCCTGTAAAATGTTGAACTTCATGCCTATTTGAGTGGACACCAGAAAATCCATATGTTTTAATCTCAGGCTGCACACAAATTAGTTGCCAAATATTTAAGGCACCCTGCTGATGGTATTTTGTCAGCTGTGAACCCTGTAGGTACAGAATTACATTTTAGCACCACTGAAGTTGGAATTTGTTCTCATTTACAGATGATCATGCCTAGTAGGTAAACTACACTTGAAATACACCACACTCCAGCAAAGCCAGTGAGGTTGCATCAGGGCAGCTGAGAAATGAATGTTCATTTTTCATTCCAGCATGAGCTGTCTCCAGTCATTGTTTTCATCTGCTGCTGCCTCTGAGCCACCAGATCTTTCTGCCTGAGAATGTTTGAATCCTTTGTATTCCTCACCACCTAAAACGTATCCAATGGGCAACATATTTTCCCTCAGATCTTTAATATTGATTAGGTAACTGAATTTAAATTTTAGAACTATGAAAGTTTGGAAACATCTGCAGACATTGAATAAAGTCTGTTTTCTCTTCCACAGTCTGCGAACAGCTGGAATCCTCAGCCTGAAAAGACTTCTTTGTTTCCCAGGTTTCCATTACACATTTTTGTACCACACATGCAAGCTATCCAGGCCTATGAAGGAGGGGCAATTCTTATTTTTGTGAAAGATGCTTGCCATTTTCCATTCTGCACTCTTCAGACCTCTCCTTGTCCAATAAATGCTAACTTGTTAAAAATGTCCTATTTTTTCCTTTACAGCAATATTTTTAGTGCAGATACAGAGCCAAAGTTCGATTTTGCACCAAATTTAATCCATCACACACAATTAACGTCAGCAAGTTTTCTCTAGATTTGTATTGAGGCATGACACAAACTTGGTGCTAATCTCTTCCTCAGAAGCTATAGAACAGGTAGGGCATGTGTTAACCACTTTACCCACTAAAAATACCAGCAACATTGGTGAAGATCTGATTGTTCCTTTTATCCCCCCACATATTTGCACATGTAAAATATGTTAGGTGGCGATTCATAGACCTTACTCTGCAATCTTTTATTAAGCATAATTTTCAGTTAGGGTTAGGATTTAGGGTTAGGGTTAGGGTTTAGGGTTAGGGTTTAGGGTTAGGGTTTAGGGTTAGGGTTAGTGTTTAGGGTTAGGGTTTGGGTTAGGGTTAACATCAGTTTGTCCTGCCCTTTCAAGCATGAGACCCCTCATTTTAAAATGAACTTTCAAGAAGGCTCCTGTGCAAGCAATTCTCCTAAATTTATATTCCTAAAACTTCCCCCCATTATTTCTAAGTATTTTGTCCTTTCTACGTCCCTACATTGACAATGTTTTCCTTGGTCATAAACCCAAATGGATATTTTTGAGTTTTATTTTATTCCAATCAAACAAGAAGAGCACAGAAGCTCCGATAAATTATAACTCTGAATAATACTAGTTATAAAGGAATGGCAAAGCTTCTTGGCGATGCATTTGTGAGCCAGAGCCAGAGAACCAGAGACTAATGTCTAGTAAATATGTCAGATTCAATTCTTGCTGCCAATGTCTGGTGAAAAAAAAGCCCTGCTCAATACATGGTTTACCTGATATGACCCAGTTGGCCCACAGGGAAAGTTGCCTAATCATCATAAAGATAGTGCAGGTAAATTGTAAGGAAGGCATGTAGTACTTCCCATACATTCCATTTCTTGCATACTGTTCTCTGGATTTTAAAACTGGGCATTCTTCCATAACAGTATTTTCAGGGGCTTATAAGAACCTCAGTCTGTTGAAAAGAGTGAAATCTTTGGGATTTGAATCATTGCTGGCAGTGGGTGCTCCCCCAGTGGATTCAAGAGAGCTTCTGCACTTCTTCACTGACACTCTCTTTGACCTCATTTTCAGAAGGGAGGGAAATCACAAAGTCCTTGTGTTTCTGTGAAAAGAGTAAACTTCCTTTCCCTTTGGCTTCCCCCAATGGCATCAAAGCCATATATTGAATTGTATAATGGTATTTTAAGGGACAGAACACGTGGTACTTGTCAAATACATGAAGCAGACCTAGCCAGGTTTCAGCTCTTGTTCCATGAAGTTGGGATATTATGTGCAGGATTTTGGTGGCCTACTGGAGCTTTTATTGCTCAGCACAGGAGCATCCATGGATAGGTACTCACCTGTGCTAACTGTGATGGAATGGCATGAGAGCAAAAATAGCTAAGGTGTTTATCCAATTAGCAGAAAGTTGGCAGTAGTAGGAGCTCATATCCCAAAACTGTGACACGGGCTCTAAAGTGACATTTCTGTGTGTATGCCTTAGATAGCCCGATAAATTACAGATGCTGTTTTAAAAATGTGATTTCTTTCAGGCTATATAGAAGTTATTCCCTCTACAGTAAGCTCAGCATGCACAAATTTTGCCAGCTTGGCAAAGGCATGCTCCCCAAAAAAAGTCTAAAAACAAAGGAAGTCCCATCTTTGCTACCTACCTGCTCCTAAATGGATGTCCATTGGGCAGTCCATTATCTTGACACATTGATCCTAGTGAGGCCAAATTACTATGCTTAAAAATCAAATACTAGCACTTTTTTTTTTGCCCTGATTGACAAAGGAAAGAGCAAAGAAAATTTCCTGGTCAAGGACAAAACAAGCAGGTTGAAATTTATGCCACTTACTATACAAATCTCAAGTAATGTGAATACCACCCAAATTCCCTGAATAGCATTTAATTAACATGACAAGACAGCTCTACAAAGCCAAAAGATAAAATCAAAGCAAGAAAAGATTGCTCAAAGTAAAGTAGTATTAAAACTTCACCAATTAACACTGTCTGGAAAAATGTTAATCAAGAACAAGTTGCTCAGTGCTTGCATTCAGTTTACATTCCCAGATTATTTCTCTGTGATGCTCAAAATGTGCTCTGCTTGGATATCAGCAGTTTCTGTGGTCATCAGAGAGACCAGTCCCCATTAGGGCTGCCCAGGATGTTTAGTCCAGCTGGTTGGAGACATGCTATTAAAAAAAAAACCAACAAAAAACAAAAAAACCCAAATAAACAAAAAAACACCCTATATTGTTTTTGGTGCTACGTGCAGTGTTAATTCCTGACAAGATTTCTGACTGACTGTGCAACTCCCACATAGCAAAAACAAAGTTTTCAGTGTATAAAATCTGATTAATAAACTGTCCCCTGGGGTTGGCAGGACTTAGTAACTGCCTAAGATCTGCTGTAACTTTCTCCACTTGGCCTAAGCTCTCTGATACGGGATGCCTGAAAGTTACACAACTAAAAGTCATCTTTAACCACTCAAAAAAGCAGACTTGTTCTAGAGACTCTGAAAACTACAATTCCAGCAGGAGCATATGGGAACACTTGCTGTGAAAATCAGGCCATTGTCATAAATGACTGCTTTAGGCACAAAAGTCTGGAATAAAAGGCCAATAAACTGAACAGTATCATTGGTGAATGACCCACCAGTGGCATTCACTCAAAAGCTTGGAGATGGCAGTTTGGGTTTCATTCATTAAGATTTGCATGCAACTAATTTTCCCAGCTGCTATTTAAGGAGCATTATAGAGTAGCAGTGAGAACTTGAGGGTTTTTTTCAGTTTGAGTTCTGTGCTTTGAGTGCATATTTTGTGACGCACGCGTTTGGCTAATAGTTGCAATTTCATCTCAGCGGCCTCTTTGATGACATGCATTTTTGAAACAGATGCTTGTGCTGATGGAGTGACATGTTCCAGGGTTAAGTGGGTCCTCCAAGACATAGCTCTGACTGCCTGCTGCTGGGGTCACTAAACTACTTCAGTGGGTTTATTTTAGCTCCCTGAAAGACACCCCTTCTGATGACTTTAGCTCTTAGCAACATTCTTTTGCTTCCTAAAGACATTTTCTGTCTTCACTGTGTCACAGATTACAGCGTTCTAGCAATTCAATCCTGACTAGTTTTCGTTTTTTCAGAGGCATTGTGATTAACCATATCCATGGGTTACATGTTGGTTCATCTGCCAAAGACCAGTACACAGCAGCAAGTGAATATTGTAAATTAAATTTCTACAATCCAGAGTTATCTCCTAGTTTGCAGCTATCTCATGAAGAGATACACATATCTCCAGTCAGCTTTTGAAAATGTTTGCAAGAGAAAAGCAGTCCAGCTACCTACTCAAAGTCTCCAAGGGCTGGTGTTCAACTCACAGTTTATCTGTTCCGTGTTCTTATGTTTCTCTCTTTGTCATTTGGTCTTACAGTGTTTAAGATCCCTCTGTGTCTAATGAGAATACTACAGCCTCTCATATCCAACAGTCAGTTGTTTTAAGGTATAACTTTTCAAGGACTTCTGTCTATAAAATGATCTTTCTCTGTGTATCTCCCTCTTTGAAACCAATTTGCTCCTAAGCAGTCAAAATTCCCATTTAAAATTAGCACTTGTCTCTCTTTAAGGCTACAAGGAAACCTTACTATTTGCCCTTTAGGTGTTTGTCTACTCTCCTTCAAGTTCAACTCTTCAAGTTCAGGTTGTGTTGTGTGAGAATAAGAGAAGAGCAGATCCATGTAAGTCTGAGGTCCTTGTCATTGTCCCTTTTGTCACAGTGTACAAGTACTTCATAATTCCCAGGACAGCTCCCCTTCTTTCACTGATGTGTGAGCTCTCTTCTCACAGGGGACAATCCCTACCTTTCCTAAGGTGGTTTCTGGCAGTAGGTCTAGAGGAGCACTATGAAGCAATTTCCCTGTTTTCCAAAAGAAACAAAGGGTGCAGACCAAGTGCATAATGTCCTTTTCTAGCTCTGAAGTGAGATTTAAATAGAGTTTAGATGCCAAGTCCAGGTGTGGAATCTGGTTCTCTTAAGCACTCACATTGTCTAGCTTTGCCAAGAAAGGCTCTCTCAAGCACTAAACCTGTGTTTCTGCATATGCTCAGAGCAGCTTCTGATTTGGCAAGACCCATCCACTCCTAGATATGCTGTTCAAGAATTTAATCTGATATCCCTGGTAATTCCTATCCCTGCCCTCTACTACAGTTTGAGTAGAATTTGCAAACTGGCATTGGTAGGATTTATGTATTGAAAATCAAATCAATTTGTAGTATTAATAATGTTTCTGCAGGAACATTAGGAGATCTCTGGCATTTCCTCTTCAACACTTAATCCAGTTTATGTGAAATTCTTGAAAAAATATGTATTTCTTCTTCTTGACATTCAGATATAATTTTGGCTAAAGCAAAGCAGCTGGATATCCTGAGGGTGTTTCCATTATATTCTTACTAGTCAGGCATTACTTCCTGTAGGGAAAAAATGCTGCAGAATAATTTGTCCTTATGCAAGTCAACAAGTATTTACTGAACCAGGAACCACCCATCTGCACATAAGAAGACATAGGTAGAATAGGTTTGGAAGAGAAGGAGCATCAGTTATAGAAATGACAGGTTCTTCAGTCTAGGAGGCATGGGGCTTTGTTTCAGGACCTGAAAATGAGGGGTCAGAAAATAAATGGAAGCATTATATTTCCATTTCCTATCAGACACAAGAAAATAAATAATATATGACATTCAGTTTACCCTGTATTTGTTAAGAATGATGATTAATAAATTAAATCTATGGATTCAAGTCTCTGGCAGTTTGAAATACACTCCATTAATTTAGAGAATGAGTGGAAAATATTCTTAGTCCCAGCACCTGCTGTTGAATTCCCCTGCTTTTCTGTGGTTTTACTATAACACTTTCCAATTTTAAAAAAGTGAAGCAGACTAGACAGAAGATATTGTCAAATGCCCAAGGCAAATAAACTGGAAAAATATTAAGAAAATTGTATATAAATTTCTGTAATAGCAAAGGAAATATTAAGTGAATAATATTAAATTAAGAGACAATTCTGAAAAGTAAAAAGTGGAATGGTGTCCCTTTTAAACAAATATCCAAAATTCCCACTGAATCCTAAGGGGTGAAATCTTTCTGTGTTGCTTCAACACAGAATATGGAATATGAATCAATCTTAATTTATGCAGTATATTAATTACACATTTTCAATGTGAATCAGATCTCTCAGTTTCCGTACTTATAAGTCACCTTTACTGGCCCCATATGAGAGCTCAGTGCCAAGACCACCCAGTGACTTTACTTTGAAGGATGCAGGAAATTGTAGAGTCTTAAATTCTCATGCAAATGCTGATTCTCAAATTCCTGACTTAAAGAATAGGAAGATGGAAACTCATAGCACATTACAATAAAAATACCCTTTGCACCTAGAAGAAAAAGTCACTTGTGAGGTTCCCTTCAGGATTTTGCTGTGTTTCTCTAGGATGCCGCAAAAAGTGAACAAAAGACCTTTTGTTCATATTGTCATAAAGACAATTATGACAAATCCAGCTCAGGGCATTAGGTAGGGGCCTGAGAAGCTGTATCATTAAATTCCTTCTGCTGTTTAGGAAGGGAAAGACCTAAAATGGGAAAGAAGGCCAGTACCATGTTAAACTACTTAAGAGGTCAAATAAAATCTGACTTCAGCCAGCAATGTTTGGATTTTTCCTTTGGCTCAGAGAACAAGCTGTACATCATCCAGTAATGTGTATTCTACAAGGGGTCAGAGGAAAAAACATCTGCCCATACTGGGCAGCTGCTTCAGTCCCCTCTTGTTGCCAAGTTCCTAAAAGTGCCCAGAAGCATCTAGGCTGACGCATCAGGTCTCCTGCCTCTTCCTGGGCTGGTGGGTTCATGTCCACCCCAGACCCTTGTGCATTAAATGTGACATGTAATATGCAGAAAGAAGGGGAAAGCACTCATGAACCATTTGTTTGTCCTTCTCCTGACAAGGCTGCAGCTCATAAGGTTTTTATCCCAATTTGAAGGGGATTGTGGAAACTGTGGAGAGGGAGAGACAGCTCCACACTCCTTTGCTGGTTTGCCTCGAGTCCACACACTTAATAATTAAATACGTTCCAACCTTGAAGAAGAAGACAAATTGTCTATGAAGACAATTTGTGTAATTGCAAGAAAGGAGATAAATTCTCAGTTCAATGGAGAACATAAACCCAGCTTTTTCAGTAGGAAAGCTGGCAAAGCAGGAGGTGGTGAAACCTCCCTGGAGAGCATGGCAGCATAGGAAAAGTACATTGCAATGGGAGAGGTAGTAGCATTGAGTCTTCCTGACCCGTTTTTCCTGTGAATGTATATTAAAATATGTACATAGATTTGTATCTGTGTATTTGGTGGACTACAAAGCCACAAAAAATTACAGCATTTGTCAGTAACAACAGGGATGGATTTTCAACACAGTCAGCTGTTCTGAGACACTCTGGAAAGAAGAATCATGTCATAAGTGTGGGGAAAACCTTTTTCACTTTCCTATACCTGTAGTTCTACTGCATATAGGGCTCATTTCTGGCAGGGTAATGCAAACAAATATAAAGAATTCCATGATGTACTAAACATGCTGAACTTCACAGCCACCTGCACTCATGATATTCTTAGTGTTTGACTATGGTCTGGGATAGAAGTAATCTGCAAAAGGGATGGAGATTTCTCAATTTTTATTTCTTTTGAATGTGCTATCTACCAACCTGACTTCACTAAAATAATTTAGATTGGAGCTGGCCTAGGTATTTGGCTAATATCCTGGCTTCCTGCCCTCAAATTGAGCTTTTTTCTTTCCTGTAGGCATAGAAAAACTCAGCAGACTGCTTAAAAATGAAGATAACATGACACCTAGTGGTGAATTAAACGCCAATAACTTCTATTTCCCTCAGGATTCACGCGTGTTTTCCACAGGCACGTTGTTCTTGGTCAGACTGCAATGCCAGAGAGGTGGGATTACCCTCACAGCTCTGGACATCCAAGCAGCTCCTACATTTCTGTTACAGTCCCTGACAATGTTTGTGTGTGTGTGTGTCTGTCTTGTTGCATCAGACTTGTGTGTTTTTCCACAGAAGGTGGCATTGTCAAAGCCTCTGTGCAGCCCAAAATCATGCTCCTTATTGAATGGGATGTTTTGAATAGCCATTTATACCGAGATCACTTCAAGTGCCTTGACTTTGGAGAGAAAGGGAACATGGCAGAATACTGGCATAAGACCAGCCGGGAATTTCAGACTCATTTTCTTGTCAAGTACTTATTCATCAGGCCTGTTTTCAGATGGTGACTCAAAAATGTATTGTATGGCATGCTACAAATTCCTGGCAGGCTGCTTAAACTGACTCAGTTACTGGCAAATTCTTTTGCTTTTGAAGACTACTCAGAGTCTGCCTTGGTCAGCAGCAGTCAAAAAGTACATACTGGCTGTGATACCATGACAAGAAGTCACACTGAAAAGCAGTAAACCAGTCTAGACATGTGCAAAAAAATTATAGGTTCTTTCCAAACAGTGGCAAGCCTTGGAGATTTTTTTAATTTATTTTTTTATGGAAGCAGAACAATGTACAATTGTGCTCGTGGTAACTAGGCTGCAATCACCAAGTGGGAAGATTTCTTGGCTCGTTGAGCCAACTGGCTGGGGAGTGCCCATTTTTTATCACAAGAATGAGCTTCAGTGCAAAAAATTTCAAGTGAAAACATCACTGTAGGTTGTTCGGGAATCTGAGTGCATGCTTCTTTGCATCCGTAAGGGCTGTTAGCAGTGCAGCCTCACAGCTTCATGTCCATATTTGTGCATGCTGTATCAAGCAGACTTTCCATTGCCTGCAATGAGACAAACTCCTTCCTCCTCCTTTGTCTTGCAGAAGAGATGCATGACAACATTGTATGTTGTAACTGAGAAATGGAAACTAAATTACTTAAATATACAAGGCTTGCTTCATCTAGAGATTTATTTCACCACAGGTATTAGTACCTATAACTTCCCCAGTTTGCTGTCTTGGGTATAATTAACACTTATACCACCAGAGTGTCTGGATACAAGGCAAGTGAATATAAAAACATCAGCTCTGCCCAAAATGTTCCAGTTTCTATCCCTTGAATCATCAGCATGTGACCTGTTCTGTGCCAATATTAATAATCATTGCTCATGGCTTTCAAACAACTCAAACTATTTAAAAATTAATTCTGTTTACAGTGCCTTCTAGAGGAAGTATTTTGTAGAAGTGAATAACTCAAACTGACTAGCGGCTACCCACAAAATATGACTATCCAGTAACAAAATGAATAATTTAGAACTTAGCTGGAAAGGAATGGATATATTGTTGGACAAAATATAAAGTGGAGATCAGATACAGCAACAGGGACCCCTGGTTCTTCCTCCACTGTACCATACATTTCCCATGCTGCTCTGACAAAAGCAGGCCAGCTTTTGTCATCCCAAATCCCACCGTTGGCTTTTTTTGCACAGTTATAACCTCTGAGAGTGACATTCAGCTGTCACTCCTAGAAACGATTATAGCCATGAGTTGGAGGCCATAGATTATATTTTGACTTTGGTTTTCCCTCTATAAAAGGGAGGTATCCACCAACCCATGCATGACAAGGTTGTTTGAAGTCCCTAGTGTGGGCCAAGGGCTAGTATTTCTTCTGTCTTCACTGAACCAAAACAACACATAACAGAAGGACAACGCTAATTCTGGCAGATCTGTAACCTGAAATAGGTAATGCAGTCATGGACCGTAACAGTGCAGGAAGAGTTTTTGAAGTGCCAAATTGAAGATGTGACTTTGGTCCAGCAATAACCATGTGTTTGATCATTCTCATTCCAGGCAGGACAGTCTGCTGCAGTCTGTTGGTGAGTTCATACACCAGAACCTCTTCTATCTCTTGCTCTTGCATTTTCATGGTTCTCCTTCTGACAGGTAGGACACAAGAACTGTAAGGTAGAACAGGAAACTGTAAGCTACCAGAGACACACTGAGGAGTAAATCTGTAGGTGATATTCACTGACACAGGAGTTTGCATGCTTAGGTATGATAGGATAGGATTGATAGGATGCAATTTTTAAACTAGTATCTGTACTGGGTACAGTACAGATTCACTGGGACAGTGAATCCCCAGTGTATCACACTCACTAGTGTGGCTAAGCATGCAGTTGCAGAATCACAGTGATTAGGGTGAAAAGGAATCTGTAGAGATTGTTCAGTCTAAACCCCTCACTAAAAGCAGGCTCAACTACAGTAGGTTGCTCAGGACCATACTCAATTTAGTTAACAGTTCAAGACTCACAGCCTCACTGGACAACCTGTGAAAATCCTGAATCATCCTTCAGTTATTAAAAAAAAAAAAGTTTCTGATGTTTAAATTAAATTTCTTGCATTTCAGTTTGTGCTTATTGCCTCTTGTCCTTCCACTAGATACCACTGAGAAGAGTATGGCTCTATTTTCTTTGCACCCACTATATGAGGTATCCATCCATGCTATTAAGAATTCCCTCTAATCCTGCTCTTACCAAAGTCAAACAATCCCGGCCTCTCCTACTATGTCAGATGCTCTAATCCATTTGTGATTTTTATGGCACTCCCCTGGACTGGCTGAAGTATGCTCATGTCCCTCTTGCAGTGAGGAGCTCAGCACTCCAGATGAGGCCTCACCAGGCTGAGAGAGGAACCTTCTTTGACTTACTGGCCATGCTTTTCCCTTATGCAGCAACAACAGCCACCTCTGCTGCAAAAGCTCATCTCTAGTTCATGTTCAATTTGTTGTTTACCAGGACATCCATCTGATGTCCAGTTCCATATTAATGACTAGTTCCAGCTGTAGCTTTCTTTAGCTTCCTTGATTTAATGGCTCAAATTTCTCTTTTGTACAAAGGTAAACATGCCTGGTCTCTTGTGCATCATGTACTTTTTCTACATCAGGACTATTTAATTATTCAGTAGCACTGGGAGCTCTAAAAAGGCCTCCAGGCTGTTGACCAATTCAGCAGACTGGAGTCAACTGCCTAGAGCTGTCAGAACCAGCAGCACATTACTGTGATTTCTGGAGAGCCATGGTAATACTGAACCTCTTGCTATACCATAAGCTTTATTGGCAGGCAAACACTGCAGAATAACTTAAATTGAGGGAGGAGCTCCTTCTGCTAGTAACCTCGTTGTTGTCTTTGTGGATAAAACAATTCTGTCATCTCTTCATATATATTTGGGGCACCTCTCAGGTCTACATTTCTTTGCCCTACAGCAGGAAGGAAAATTCACCCTTTCCCTAGTAATTGAGTGAAATTCTTCTACAAAAAGCCCAACTGCATTCTCCAAAAGGCAACAAAAATGAACACAGCGTTAACAGTCCAATAACAGGAAATACCCCAAACCAACACTGTGTCATCACATAAGCTAGATTTCAGCTGAGAATCTGGGTGTTGTTTTAGATAACAAAATACAACATGTGTTCACCATTAATCTTCTTAAACATTTGTTTGGCCAGAAATTGTCTCTGATCAACTCACTTATGAAAACAAGTCTATGCTTCAGACTGAAGTGGTAAAATGTTATTCCCAGGGCTTTCATTGCAGGGAATCTCTCCTTAACTCCAATGAGATTCACTTAATGACAGCCTCAGTATCGCTGTTTGTACTTCAAAGAATTTTATGTTCAGTTTAAATTTCAAAATTTAATAAAAAATCTTGCCTCAAAGGAGGAAAGCACAACCTCTAAAAATCTCCCATTCATTCCTACTCTATTTGCAGTTTCAATTTCCAATGCTTTTGCATCTGGTTTGTGAAGAAACAAAAAGCTGTTTCTTCTTTCATTATCAGATGGCAGATGCATTCTTTGCAGTGGAACACCTTGGAGAGGCTTCCATTCTTCATGTTATTTTTTTACAGGTATAGGACCATATAAAAAATTAAAGAGAAAATGAGGAAAATAAGCTTGGTTTATTTAAGGAAAATAAATAGTACATCTCAATTGTGCCACCTAGTTCCAGGCACAAATGATGTATTTCATTTATGTTTGAAAACGTAGGCACATAAACTATCAAAATTTTTACTTTCAGAATATTGGTGCAGTAAATTAAAACATGCAATTTCCTACAAGCTCTTTCTCCCCATCCTTGGTCTTTTCATGTCTTTTTGTTTCAGACCAAAACGAGAACATGCAAACAACTTCAGTCCAGCCAGTCCAAAGGCAGTGTGTGAATGGGGAGCAAGGCTCTCCTGGAGTTGTGATCACTGCAGCTTCTTACTGACTGTGACTTGCCCAAACTTTTCTTCCTTTCTGCATTTGTAAAATCTAAAATATATCTAAGAACCAGCCAAGAGCCATATACTTACTCATGTTTGGGGAAGTCAGCTCTTCACAATCAAAAAGAGTTAATGCTTTGATTGCTTGAAGGTTAATCCACGGCTTTCAACTGTCAGATAGGAATTCACATCCAGATAGAAGGAGCCCCAAGTTTGCAATAAATACAGCCATTAGAATTATTTATCATTGAGTCAAAGCATTGAAGAGGATTAGTCTCAGCTGTGCCAATTCCAGAGCACAGTATCTTAATTGCATTACATATTTTGGACACTGTCCTGAAATGCTTCCGAAGATCATAGAGATAAAGAACTCTTGAGATACGATTTTGTTTTACTCTTAAATCTGTAATTCAGTTTACCCAGGATGATTGTTTTAAGGATTTCTTACAAAGTCTTCATTCAGTAGCTGGGAAAAGAGTGTGTTAAAAGACATGAAGAGAAATAAGGAAAGTACAAAAGCTAGAAAGGACAGAGTAAGGGATATAAAAGACAACTATGCTGGCTCTTAATATTTCAAATCACTGAAGGGATGAGAAAAAAATAGTTACTTTTGTCAATGCAAAGAGAGTTTGGTAGCTTTAGAAAGATGACAGCTGGTATAAATGACATGGCTTCTTCTCTCTACTTTTGGCAGTAATTGTACCCCTCAGAAAATGTGCTGCCATTCCACTGCATTTTAATGCTTTTAAAGGCATTTAAAAGCTATATCTGCCATTCCACAGAGCTTGTCACTAAAGAATTAGAAATCCTAACAATTTAAATGAGATTAAGTCAGACCTCCCTTTCCAATTCCAAAATTATTAATGTCACCCATTTTTTGTTTGGACTTCAGTCCTGGTATATGAACTGAACAGTTGCAAGTCTCCAATACACTGTTCTTTTCTGCCAAGTATTGCTCTGAAGCCCCTCCATCTATGTAGTTTGGCCTGCCACAATGCTGCCATGACAAAGATTCCTTCAGAGATATTATCCCATTGTATCTACAAGTGATTGAGGTCCATAGAAGTCTAGATTGGTTGCCTGGAGTTGTTGGAAATTACAAAAATCCATCTTATCCTGTTATATAAACTTGTTTTGAAAGCAAAACAAAATTAGAAGCAGATAGGTTGGCTCGTATCAAACAGATAGGTTAAATCAATTGTGATTGTGAATACTTAGAGCTATTTGGTCATGCAATGATTACAACAATGGGAAAAATAGGAGGAAATGTTTGTAGCTGAAGTCACTAAAATGTACCATAAGTAATGTTCATGGAATGTGGTTGTCAGCTTTCACATTGTTTTTCTGAGGGTCACTGAACAGAGGCAGAGGAGAACTGACTGGGGAGAGCTCTTATCATCATGGATGTCATCCTAGCCATGTATCTCAGAGGGATCTATCATTACACTAACACACTTCTATTAGAAGCCTGCTCTGGTACTAAACCTGGCTTTTGGCTGCATTTATTCAGTGAGAAAAACTCCCTGGGAGCCTTCATTTCCTGAGTCACAGCTTTGGAGCACTATCTGAATAGCAATGGGGACAACAATGTTAAAGGTGCAGCAAGTAAGGTCTTGAACAATTATTTTTCAGACTCTGGACAGCTTCAAGGCTCCCTCTTACAACTTGAAAACTCAGTCCTCCAGGATTCATTATTTCTAGATTCCAAATATATGTAGAAGTTTGAGAATGTAAACAGAGCCAGAGACCTCTGAGTCCGCAGTCAAGATAATTTTCTTTTGATACTGCCAAAATGTAATGTTTAGATTCTGGTATTTTTTGTATTTTCTCTTCCAAAACCAACTTCAGATTTCCTGTCTTGCCTTCTGAGGTGGTATTGTTTCCTTTTTCCTGTTCACTCCATCACTCTTCAGTTTCCATCCTAAAGAAAATCATGACTGTGAAAAGCTCCACAGTTCAGCAACACAGAATCACAGAATCATACAATGTCAAGTGTTGGAAGGGACCTTAAAGATCATCCAGTCCCAGCCCTCAACATGGGAAGAGTGGAACCATCACAAGAGACTCAGTAAACTGATGTAGAAATGGTCTGAAAGAATCTGGAATATTTGGAAATAGGATTTTAGCCATGAAAAGACTTCTCTGTAATGGAAAAAGAAGTAAGCTGGACAATGACTAGTTTAAATGTTTTCGGGTTTCTCTTATACATGATACATTTTCTTTGTTTTCTGTTCTGTCACGATAAAAGTAAAACTACCATGATCTTCATACCAAACCTGCATCTGAAGGATTATGTAAGTCTTCTGGTTGCTCTGGGTGTTAGTGTTTCAATAGGTAGAGACTTAAAACAGATTTATTACATTTCTATTCATTTCTGTGTGATTTATGAGGGAACCAAAAGTGTTATATAATTTCAGGAGATTATTGGGTGGAGTATTTACCTAAAGTAGTACAGACTCTTATGTGAAAAACTGAAGTCATGTGGAATACAGACTGAGCAAACTGGGCCCAAAACTGTTTATGAACAGCCACACTCAGGTTTGAGGTGATCAATACTCAAAGTGGTCTTGATATGAGACACACAGCAGGGGAAGTGAATTTCTTTTCTCTTTTGTAATGGGGGTTATCTGAATTTATTTCCCATTTATTCTGTGCACAGTACTGGTAGTAAAAGTATAAACCCACCTGATGTATTAAGAACCGAATCCACTGCCCATTTCTGAGTATCTTTTGAGTGTTCAAGCTGCCTGCAATCTGACTACATATCCACCTTTTGCAAAAGGACCTGTCTCTCCAATGGGCCTCTCAGTGATTGAACCCAAAATCCTGACTCCAGCTTTCCCTGTTTTGAGGACATTTTCCTGTTTTTTTCAGTTTTGCTGCATGAGCTTGCCATGTCTGTCTACTGCTGATAGCAGGCACCTTTTCATTTTCCAGGAGCTGCGTCTGTGCTCAGAGGGAGCAGCCAGACTCTTCTCAAACTATGTTCAGGGTCACACTAAGGAAACACCCTCTTGGAAGCTGCCTGGATCTTTGTTCCTTCCATCAATCTAAAATGAGTGCCATTGAAAATGTCTCATTCCTCTCTGTGTATGCAAAGACCATGGGAACACTTACAAGTCACTCTTTCAGATACTGCATGCAAAATTGGAGGAAATAACAATGTTTGGATCTTTCAAGAAAATCCAAAGTGTCCAGATTTCTTTGGCAGACATTCCCACTTTGTTTTTCCAAGCTGAGAATCATGGAAGTGCCTTTTCCACCTCTTTCCATCTCCCTGTCACTCATAAGTAAGGCTGATTTTACTTGGAATGAGAGACAAAACTTAAAAGTGGATGGGAAAACACATCCAGCTTGACCCAAAGGGGAACTGTGTCCTCTACCTGCTGCTGTCTTTTTCCACATGTTTTACCTTCTTTTTGCAGGTTAACTCACTACATTCTTCTGCCAATGACTTATCTTCTGTTTTCTCTATGTGCACAGCAAATCTCTGATGCTCGTGGGACTGTTCCAAGTTCAATAAAATTTCATTTTCTGAAGATTATAAGATTCCTCAAACTCCAGTCAAGATCTGGAGCCAGAGGGAGGTCCAGACTGCATAAATACAAAGTTCTGCCACAGGCAAGCAACCCATATATCTCATTAATAAAGTTCTCAATCTGAAAGTGCTATTTTCTATGTGAAAAATGTAATTATAAATGACTATAAACTGTTGCTGAAATTCTAACTGGAATTATGGACACAGTCCTGGCTGGCATAAGCAAAAAATATTTGCACAGACATCCACTGTCCTGACCCACAGACAGAGTTCAAACAAACACTGATGGGAAAATTAAATTAGAAGTACAGGATATTGTCCTTCATTCTCTGCATTCAGCCTACTCAGATGGCAGAATCTGAAATTTATATGGCATTTTAATTGGTCATAAACAAACTCAAAATGATTCCAAGGTTGGATCTGAACAGATTTCATACATGAATATTTAATATTCATAATGTTTTCTAGGAGGACTATTCTGAGTGTTGAAACTTTGCATTCATCTGCAAAACAAGGAAAGCAACAGAGGTGAACAGTGGAAGCTTAGGCAGGAAATCCCATTAACACACTTCTTGTGATCCCCTGTGCTGTGCCACAGTGATACATTAAATACCTGAAGTTTTTAATTTTTCACTGATACTATCAATTTTTTCTATTTTTCTCTTTAGTTTTTGTATCTGTATCTGTCTCCATGCATGAAGTTAAATCTGGTATGGCAAAGGAATTTAGTATTATGAAAGAAGATTTTAGACTATTTAGCCAAATGGAAAAGTTGAGGAGAAAAATCTGTTTTGGAAAACCTGACACACAAATTAAACAATGAGCAGTATTGAAAGCACTTGTTTTGTCCCCGGCCCTCAGTATTTAATATAATGTTTAGTTTAAAACCTTTTTTGACATTTTAACACATATATAAATTTCAAGTAAAATAAAAAGGAAAGAACATACTGTCTTTAAATATTCAAATGAAAATACATGAATGGGATGAAACAATTGCAATTCTATTTACTAGCCTTACAAATTGCTCAAAACTGTGATTTCTTGCTTGGTTGCTTTTCTTTAGAGCAAATAATTTTATCCAATCTCAAAATAATCCATAAAGGAATTATTTTAGCGTTCAAAAGGCCCTTGTTAATACCTTCCCCTCTCCAAAAATAACCAGAAGGCATAAATCCAATATCCAATCCCTATTCTCTCCCAACAGAACTGACAACATCACATTTCTCCAGATGCCCCTTTCCAGCCATACTGAAATGCATACTAATGAACATTTCTTGATGGCAAACTTTACCTCAGCTTTATCAAAACTCATGTTGAACATGAAGCAACTACTAAAGCAAATCTCAATTTAAGATCTTGTCCAGTTTTATCCATGCCCCAATTTCTTTCACAGATTACATTTCTCTCTTCATGACTTAGATCAACAGTGAAAAGGGAATTATTGGTCTCAAGAACCCAGGCACAGAACATGCTTCTATGGCTTTGTTTATAAAAAACACAGCACCAACCATTGCTCCCCTCTCAGCAGAAGTCTTTCTCTTGCAGAGAGCACACACCCTTCCTAAACACATCTTTAATCCTGCCCTAGAGAACTGAAGGACTCTGATAATAAACTGACCTCTGCAGTCCCTGCTTTCCTGAACTGCAGTTTTAACATTGTCTAAATTTCAAGTCCAGAAAGATAATCTCCTTTTTCTAGGTCTCTATGCCCTGCAAGAAGTCACACTAATATTTGAAACCACACTAGTATTTGAATTTTGCTTCATAGATCCCTAGTTTCAAATCCAGTCCTATTGGTTATTGTATCCAAAACCTTGACAATGCTTCCTGACATTCACTACTCACAGGAAGGATCAGCCAAAACCTCTCTGGATGCTTTAAAGAAATTTCCTACATTCATCTTTCTTTACCTTAAACACAATGTTAGCCAATAAACAAAATAAAACCCCACCAACCCAGACACCCTAAAAATTAAATTTGGAGAGAACCACACAGCTCAATACAAATAGTAGCTTTTTCATGATTTCCACAGAACTTTTTAGGTCCACCTATTAACTTGCCCTTATAGCCTCCCCTTTCCTGGACCATAACATTCAAGATCAGGATGGTTTTTTTAAATACAATCCCGGTAAGTTCTATTGATTTCATACCACAATGAGTGGCTTCTCTGATATCAAAGTTTGCTCTTTTTCCTTAGCTTTTGAAGGAACTAACCAAGTTCCTTCAGAAACCAAGACCTTAGCCATCTTTTACTGGACCTGTGATCCCAAGCCACCTAAGAGCATCCTTAGCCCAGTCACTGTTTTCTGTCAGAGGATGAATTACACATTATTCATTGCCAAGAAGAACTAGTCCTGAAACTGTTGGTCTGCTGCTCCTATTGCAACTAGCCAGAATCTATAAATCCTTGCCACCACCAACCCTCATCCTAGACACACCACACTGACAAGATCCTGCAGTAAATGTATTTGTCCAGCTCTTCCTTTCCTGAACCTTAACCCTCACTGTAGCCATAAAGCTCAATCCTGCCGCTCCAGAGCATCAGCCATAATTGTAACCTTAACTGTAACCAGTCCCCTCCACCACAGAATTAATCACCTGCAGACTAATCATCTCTCCACTGCTAGATAGAAAATCTATGAAATTAGGTTTACAGGGCAGCAAAAATGCCAGTACAGGAAAATTATCTTCCAGTGATACGTTCCTTTTTCTCAATTGTTGCTTGAAAACAATTGTTAAAGGTACTGCTGTCAGTTTTAACTGTGTTTTTGTTTGAAAAAATGAGTTTTAATTTTAGTGTAGTTTGTCAATGTTTTTACAAACCAGGGCTAACAGAAAATCTTTATTTGCAGCTTAATAGCAAAAGTCAAAATATGTGAAGGCTTCTTCAATATCAGAAATGCTGTGTAAGGACAAATAGACTGTCTCCAGTAAATGTGCAAATGCTTCAACAGATCTAAGCTGTATAGACCTTTTTTTTTGGGTGGGATTTTTATCTTTGTCTTTACTTACATTTGTATGTGCTGGAAGATATTTTAACTAACTGCAAAAAAGATTAAATAAATTTATGAAATCATATTCTCTGTTTTTCTCTAGAAAATTCTCATTCTTCTAATGCGGTGCTAATTAAAAATTTTGACTCTCATTAATTTTAATAGGTTCTGGAAGATACTGTTAACCTGTACCTTATAAACTAACATCATGAGAAAATAATGTTCCAGAATTAGCATGAACACTTCTCTCTGTATATAAATTTATTCAAAAGCAATTGTGTGGAGTTTTCCACAGGTTTTCCTAATCATATTTCCTTTTCAGTAATATAAGATGTCATTCCCCAAGGGCAGTATTTTGCTCCCCTTCAAGTCAAAGATAAAAATTCTCTTCAGTTTCATGGGAACAAGAGCATTCTAAAAATAAAATTCCTTCTCTGATAACCTCTAATGGATGTTTTTTTCTCAGAAAGCAAACACAACAAAGATGTGCTTCATCAGCAAACGCAACAAAGATGTTTTCATCAGTTCCATTTCTGTCCTTAGGGTTTAACTCTGCCTAGTGCAAAAACAGCTCAAGGATCTGTGATGGCAGGTTATGTCATCTCCTGTTCCCTTTGAATTACCCTGAGGCAAAATTGTCCCTTTCTAGTGGTGGTTTCCAGCTGTTCCTGGGCTCTTTCTGGGCAGTTGTACAGCACAGGAGCCTCTAGATAAGTAGGGAAAAAGGTTGATAGTGCTGTGACTGTATCACAGTAGGGGAAACTCTTTTTTTGAACTCTTGGAATTTCTCATTTGCCTGGGTAGTACTGCCGTGATTACCACAGAAGAGGCTGTAAGTCTGCTCTTAATCACTGTGAATCCTTACTGAAGATGGGAAGAAATGGAGCTGCCACAGAGGAAGGTAGAACAAGGAACTAAACTTGTATCCCAGCCACATATCAAGTGTGTAAATCAAAAAAGAATGAAAATCATTACACAGATTTAGGAATCAGACCGTGCTTGCGCCTGTCCAGCTCTGAATTCTTCAGGTCTGTGCAGGGACCAGCAAGAGACATTGTGATTCAAGCTCTCCAGGAAAGAGGCAGATGTTTAAACTTTCTGGATCTCACTTAGGTAAAACAATGAGCAATCTGTTGTGATCAATGTGCCGTGTCCTTCTCCTCATCTGCTGTTTACTCTTGCAGTTAAACAAGGCCCTGCAGGACATTTCCTAATGTCTTTTGGAGGCTTGTTTGTAGTTCTGCATGAATATGTGGTGCTGCTGTTACCTTGCTCCATTGGCACTGAGCTGGGTGGTCGTGCTGGGCTCAGCAAACAGCACCCTGTTCACATGGGTATGTGAGCAGAGTGGGGGACAGAACCACACAAACACAACCCATGCCTATGAAAAGCCACTGTCAACCTTTCTAGAATATCTTTGCAAGAACCTCTGCTTGAATAAATACTGTCCATCAGGTTGTCTGTTCAGACAGAAGCTGAAAGAGAAAGGGATGTTTGTTTGTACAGGCATATACTGCATTTTTCCTGTTTTACTTGTGTTTTGTACCTGGATTTTAAAAAGAAAACAAAAAGAAAAAGAAGGGAGTATGAGAAGGCAATGGGAAGAATTTTCCTGCATACACGGTAATGGCAGAAAGTTTACATTAAATGGATGGATTTACTTGAAGCAACTGCAGTTAGAAGATTGTACTTTTAGACACACAAGTTAAATATTCAATTTTAATACTAATATTATATTAGTTTTATTACACCTTTCATTTCTTTACAGGCTTATTAAAATATTTCATACTATTTCAGTAAGCAGTGCTTGCACAAGTACCGTAACTTGCGTTCTTCACCAGTAGAGGACACCACGAACCCAGCTATTGTCCCAGAAGCTGCTCCACCTTTTTTTCTCCTCACCCAACAGCTAAAGTCAGTGGAAGTTTCCTTGCTACCTTTTTCTCAAGAGAAATACCTGGTCTCCTTACTGTAATTTTTATAATGAAGTAAAATTTAAGCATATATTTTATCACTGGCAGAAATCTCTAATGATCAACATACTCACAAAGCTGATGTTGTGCCTGTTTTCTTCCTTCCAAGATACCTTTGACCTGGGAGATCCTCTAACATTTGTCACAGACACAGAAAACACAGAAGTTAAATCATAGGTGAGCCTGACAGGCTGACAGATAAACAAGCTGTGTTCTGCTGCAGTTTGCAGATATCACCAGCCTGCAGTTTGCTCTTCACTTAATGTTGCTTTCCAAGATGGGAAGCACAGAACTGTATCAGCCATGAAAAGCACAAAGGAAAACAGGGTCTTTGTCCTAAAACGTATTTTATCTTACCTTAGACAAATCTGACCCATTCAGGCAGGTAGAAGGGATCCTGGTAAGGGGTCAAGCTGCAGATTCCACACTGCAGTTCACAGTGAATAATCACAGGAGTGGCTGGTTCTTCCTTTCCACCTAGGGATTGACCAGGAGAGCTTACTTACTGCCTAATTCATAAGATGCAATGAGTTCATCTAAATCTCTCATTATTTCAGCTTTTGCCTTAATTCTTGTTTGTGTTCCTGTCCTGGAACTAAACTAGGACAGTTCCTGAGGCCTACCTCATCCCCATGTATGACCTGGGCTCTGGGCTGGCCCTGGCTGCCGTGCCTGGCTGGCCCTGCTTGGTTTACTCCTATAGCACAGGGCTGACACAGCTTCTGCCCTACTGTCCTTGTTATGCTTGGCTTCTAGTTGCTTCCCAGTGCTGTAGAACAGCAGGACTTTGCTGTTCCTCACACTCACCCACCTCACAGTAGCTCAAAATCTGTAGAAAAATGATACACAAAGAACATTTCAGTTTTTCTTTGAATATTGCCTGGGTAAGACTTTTATATCCCTGCTTATTGAGTCCTACTTGTCTAAGCTTGTGGTTTTCTTTTTTCAAAATGAGTGACAAGAATTCTCCCAAGTCAGACTGCTTTAATGAAAATATTGTTTTAAAAATAATTCTTTCTGTCAAATGGACACTTTTGTGACTTGAAAAAGCCTACTCCCACTGTTTATACTCAGAAATTCAAAACTGAAGTCAACACCTTCTAGGAAATGCAGGTTTGGAGTTGCACATGCACATGGAGTTGCATACTATGGCTGGGTATAGATAATGGTGTAGATATTGTTAGGGGATTATTGAGTTATTTTTACTAAAGCTGCTTAACTATGAATATTTAAGATGAAATTGCAGGATGATTTCTAACCACCCAAGCTTTAAGTTTGTCAAATGCTCTCCTGTTAGCTGTAGTGGGCAAGCTGCTGGCAACAAATTAGACTTTGGCAAAGCTCTGAAATTTTTGTATGATTTAGGGCACCTAACTCTACATGAGATGAGTGAAAGCCAGGTTAGAAGGGGACACAGAAAACTGCAAGTTTTATTACACATTTACTTCAAATTTTCCTTCTGTAGTTGAGGTTTCTATTGTGAGCTTCTACACAAGGTACAACACAGCCAGCTTGGGAAGAAATGATCTAAACCTAAATCTTTTGGTTCATAAGAGGATTTCTGTTGCTTTTTGAAACAATTGAGTTGGTAATAGGACATTTAGAGGAAGCCCTTCTGATGGAGCATTGGACGGTTCTTGTGTTCATTCAACAAGCAGAGCCAACAGTCCATAGCTCTGTCTGCCTGTACTTGTATTTCTGTCTTTCAATTGCTTATCTATAGCATCTGCCACACCTGCTCCTGCTTCTCTGCAGGCACTCACTATAATACACTGAGTCTGGTGACCCTCAGCTCTCACAGGGAATTCACTTTGTCTCCACTTGAATTTGAATTGTAATGTTTGCTTGTGCCATGTTGGGTACACATGTAATGCTCACAGCCACCTTTCCTCAGAGCAGTAAAATTGGTATCCATTGAGCAGCATTTCAAAAATGGTTTTGCAATTGTTTGGAACAGCACATAATTAAGTATCTCCAATTCAGATCCAAAGTCTGTACTACAGAGTGTCTCTTAGTTGACTTCAGAAAAGCCATGTCAATTTTCAAGCTCATCTGGCTCTTACTGCATCTTCTAAACAGAAACACTTCTTTCACAGAAATGCTGTTTCAGCCTTGCCTTGTCTCTAGGCAAATGTCTATTTGCTTACTGAGCATAGAGCCCTGGACAGTGCAGTGACAGGCAGCTTACATAGAACATGTCCCATTAGCTCTGGGGGAAAAAACAAACTTGTGTCATTTCTGAAGCAAAGCTGAATTATGGGTGGCCATTTCTTGCCATCCAAAGCTCAGAGAACTTGTGTTACTTCAACAGAGGTGTAACAATTTCTGAGAGCTAATTTTTGTATTTTTATGGACTTACAGAGGACTCTGGATATTGATTTTGAATCAAAAGTTCTGCTTAACCTGACTTACAAGTTCTCCTTGAGTTTCTACAGAGGAATCTCAACAGACCAAGACTTTGCCTTTTAATCCTCCTTTTTTTGTGATCTCTAAAGCATCCCAAGTGTTGCCTAGGCACTGATGATATGGGCAGGAGTAGCCTCGAAGACTTCTTCTCAAATGTACCATATCTTCTCACCTTTTGAGCTGTGTCAGGTGTGGGCCTACCTTACACTTTCCATAAGCCTCTTAAAAGTAATCCTAAGAAGTCATGATAGATAGTACACTGTAAGTTACTCATCATCTCAGGCCCACTTAGTCCTGTGATCTCTTCTTAGAAAAAATAAAGACCTGGGAAGAGCTATAGATGACTGTAAGGAAGTTAGTGAAACTACCAGCAGCTAATACCGTTCTAAGGTCTGTTAGCATTTTGTGAAGAAAAAGCAGTACCTACTCAGCAATTTCCAATGCAATTTCCAAATAGTCTGCAGTGCTTGCAATACCTCCTGCTCTGTTAAAAGAACACAGTATCTTTTATTTTTAAAATATGCTGTGTGTGCAAAAAGAGTCTGACTCAATATGAATATTTAGTGACCATGTTTCTTGCGTTCAGACTCACTAGTTTGGGTGGGATGTTTCTGAGGAGATTCCTTTCTTAGCTTTATGTTACTGCCTTCACAAAAGATGGGAGATAGCTTCTTAAAACCATGAGATGATATTACATTTTTATTACACTACGTCCCTCTGCCTGGTGATGGAATCTAGCTGAGAGGAGTGTGTGGAAAGTGCATAACCTCCCCCAGCTTTGGTTGTCTCAAGCAAACTCTGGGATATATTGTAATTCTTATCTAATGTTTCTGAAGGTTTCTGAATTCTTTGTCTGCAAGTAACAGTATTTAATCTCTTTCGTGACAGATATGCATAATATAATGGTTTTGTTTTGTTGTTTTGTTTTTCTAGAAACGAGGACTGCCGCAAATTAAATGCTATGCAAGTAATTCTGCATCTATGATGAGCAAGGACACGTACTCTGCAAGTATTTTGGGCTTTATTCTCTTCACAGAGCAGAATGCCTCTGCTCTTGCTTGAGGCCACCAGGCACAGTAGAATTTAGGAGAAGTCTGTGATATTTCTTGGAGATACCTTTCTTGCACAGAAAGGCAAATTTCTTGTACAACAGACACTAATCTAAATGTTCTGATGACTTGATCAAATGCCCCATAAAGCAAATATTTCCATGGGCTATTTGATCAGACTTGACAACAACAACAACTTTAACTTGAGGGAATAGCGCTAATATTAATTTTATAAATTCAAACCATATGACTTACTATACAATAAATAAGAATAAATATCAACCCTTATTATCAATGCTGCTCCACATGTTTACCCCAGCTGCCAAGCTACAATCTGTTTAACTGTATTTTTTGTTTCCCTTTAATATTAACACAGTGTTTATTCTTTACCCTCTTTAAAGTCTGCCCAATCACATAATTGTTCCCCTAAAGGAAATCATGAGCTGCAGAGAAATCTGGAGAAATATCTGTGTTTTAATGCTAGCTGTATGTCATCCAGGATCCCACCGGAGATGACATTATTACTTTTCAATGGCAAGAGCTGGTCACATGGGAGGTGATGTTTTTATTATAATCAGCTGCAGAGAACTGGTGAGGGTGAGCTCATCTGCAGCTGAGTATGTTTGAACTTTTGCACCTTTCAGTACCTTTCTGTGAGCAGTGAAAACTCTCTCCAAGTGGGATGTGGTAGGGAGTTAGGTTTCCTGTAAATGCTGAGATCTTAGAAAATGGCAACAGGAAACGAACATTACAAAATAAAATAGAACTGGAGAATTATGATGTTGATTATTGAAGCAAAGTCGTTTCATCTGGGTTCTGTAGGAAAAGATTATTATGGCTTAAATATCTGATTTGATTTTAGTCTTCCATTCACAGAATTAATCAAAAGTCTTCTTGAATCAAGGTCATATTACTCAAAGCAGATTCCACTTACACTGTGGCCAGCCATTATGATGTGAGTCTCCTGGGAGATGCTGTGTACCCTTCAAAAAATGGTCTTTTGTCAAAGCCTCGAGAAACATATCACATCTGCTTCCCTGGAACAATTTCCAGACAATATGCATTTAATTGACTTTTGGTGAGGAATAAATGGAAATCTAGTGGCACATCTGGTGCTGCCTTCAAATCAATTTACAGTGGTTAAATAGATTTGAACTGGCACTCACTCACATGAAGAACCTGTCATGCAGCTCTTTGTTCACTTCATCCCACTAACTAGGCTATTAAACAGTGTATTTTGCCTTAATGCAGATTTTGCTGGAAAAAAAAAAAAAAAGACATTTTGCACATGGCTGGGCTTTAAGGCAGTTAATGAAATTAAAGCAGAGAACTCCCAGCACAGTAGGAAACCCAGATAACAGGAACAATTGTTTAGTCAGCACATTTCTGCTCCCTCAGGAGCTGAGGCTAATTATCAGGGCCGAGGCATTTAGCATCCAGAGGGGTGAGGAGATGACAGCACAACAGCAGTTCTCTGCACAACTGCCCTAGTCAAATTTATTTACACATTCTGGAGAAACAATGCTTTTGAAACACATTTTCCCAGTGCAGATGGGGAGGTGTAGATAATGGATCCACGTAGTTGTCCTGTCGAGTTTTCACAACGATTTGCAGTTTGGAAAGCAGCTTAGGCAGTGCCATCCATACAGTTTGACCTGGGGTAATTTTGGAAAAGATGTATCAAAGGAAAAAAGCAGTTTACAGAGTGAAAGGATTCAAGTCTGGAAATCGTCTCTACACAAAACAGACTCCTTCTTCTCCCCCCACCCCCCAATTTAAGAAAAAGTCAAATAACATTCCACAGTCATCAAAGCATGTTCTCCTATCACCAAGCTGGCTTTAAGTTAACAGCATACTTATTGATCTTTCTCTATTTTCTTTACTAAACCAGATCATAAAAGGTGAGAAAGAGCAGTTTTGTCTGAGCACTTTTATGAGTTAAAAACATTATTTTGTGCTTAAGGCACTCGGCCAGATCTTCGAACATCTGGTTCAGATCCTGCTTTTTCCTGTGTGACAAAATATATTTGCATTTCAATTCCCCATCTACAAGGAGGGGATCATGTTGTTTTATTGTTTTACAGAGGTGG
Organism: Parus major; assembly: GCF_001522545.3. Lineage (NCBI taxonomy): Eukaryota > Metazoa > Chordata > Aves > Passeriformes > Paridae > Parus > Parus major. Next base: position 94,026,943 of record NC_031768.1, read on the forward strand.
TCAGTTCATGGAGTTTAAGTGAGTGCCTGCATGGCCCAGTGCAATGAAAATGTGACTTTAAGCTGCGTACAATGGTTGATTACTTAATGTTTCGATTATCCAGTCCCAGCTCTATCACCATTTTCTGTGGCTTCAGTTTTTTTTTCCAATGTTACCATTCATAATATGAGAAAAATACTGCTTTCTTAATTCCAATGGCAGTTGTATGAATAAGTTGTTTACAGTGCTTCCAAAAATGTGTTGTAAAGATGGAAATTGTTTCAGTCACGTGAACTCCACCCACCAAGCTATCTTTTGCAAAGAGAATCCCTCCACTGTTTTTTTCTGCTCCTGCTTAGAGAGCTTCTTCCCTGCTGTTTCCTACACGTGAAAATGTCCATTCAGGCTTCACACATTACTATCTCCCAATTTTCAGATGTACCAATCCAGCTGCAACATCGTGAAAGATGAGAAATGAGTAAATGATGGTTGCAGCCTGATCTTGGCCAGAACTCAGTTAAGATTTTATCTTAAAGCTGCCTTTGGTGTCCAGGGAAAGGCACTGACCTGTGGGCTGTCTTCCAGCTCGTGCCTAATTGGAATGCTGGCCCTTGGCCAACAGCCCAGCAGAAAGTCAAGTTGTGAAACAGGAGAAATCTTTGAGTCAGCTCCTGAAATAGGTGGAGCAGTCACAGGCAATGAAGTCTTTTTACCATCCACTCTGGGATACATCTTTCCTTCCCAAGGTTTTATTGTTTCCGTGGCTTCCTGATAGTTTTCCAGCAAGATTGCAATCTCAGCCTACAAAGCACCAGAAGACTGATTCTAGCTGAAAATGATCTGTGGTAAATGGACTAGTTTCTGAGGACTCTGCTTTTTTGTAAGGGAGCTGATTGTTTGGAACAAATGCTGCAGACATCTCCTTTGGGCTGATCATTTCTGTTGTGAGTTGGTTCAGGAAAACCTACTAAATTGCTATAGAGGACCACTTAACTTTCACAAATGTAAATGTACCAATTATCTGGTCTTGTTCTTATATCCTAAGAATTTTTCCTTTTAATCTTTCACCAAAACTCACAGAAATATATTCTCAAAATTACAGATTCAAATGTTTTACAACCTGTTTATAATGCAGTATTTCTGTAAACTGTATGCTGGTCCTTTTACTGCCTCCTAACTGAAGGAGTGTATTTTTCTCTGATGAGGGAATTTTTTCACAGTAATGCAGGAATGCTCAGCAAATCATGTCAATATCTTTCCTGAGCCAAAAAACAAAAAGAAAGCAAGCAAGCAGGCTTTTGAGGAAGGATTCAGCTTTTCATTCCAGGATTCTTACTCAGGGCAATACACATTCCACAATTCCAGCCTGTTCCTGATAAACACAGAGCACACTCTGCTTTCTCAGGAACAAACATTTTATAGTAATTTATGTGTCTATTTGGATTGATTGAAATGATAAACTAGGTGGTTTGAAAAATGCCTGGGATATCAAGAAATTGTACACAGATCTGGTCATATTTTCTCTAGAAGCACACCACATGTTGTGAGGTCCCTCAGGATCCCACCCATGGGTATCCCAAAATTGCTTCTGAGACAAGAAATGCTGAGGGATTTTTTCAGGTTTCCCCTTAGCCCTGGGGAATAATTGCTAATATTTTATTATAACATTATTATTTATAATATAAAATTATTATAATTAATAATAATTGATAATATTTTTTCATGGTGAGTTTTGAAAGAGGATGATCAGATAATACAACACAACAACTGCTTATGTAAAGCAGAATATAAAGAAAAGATAACTGGGTGCACCAGGGATTGGGAATGTGTGAATAAGTGTAGTGCATATTCAGTGGGAGGCAAAACTCTCTTCTCACCAGTCTAGTAACGTTTAGTAAACAATCAAATGAGAAGTGTAGGCTGGGTCTAGGCTAAACCATCTCTTAGGAGCTGCTCTTAAGTACCAAAGACAGTTTTTTGGAAGGTCATGCCTTCCATGAAACCATCCAGAGAAAAGGTTTGTAATATGCAAACCAGTTTGGGTTTTGCTAGTTCTACCAGCTGGTCTAGAAAAAGGTCATTTCCTTTGTAGCCTATTGTAGCTACAGCAACGCTGCTACATTTTAATGGTGTTGGGTACCTCTGAGACACAAAGGGTATAAAGGACTAGCTTGTGAAATCTATGGATCTCCAGCAACTTTGGTGTAGTTTCCTTTTATTTACATGAAGTAAATCAGGCCTCGGTCCTTCTTTGAGACAACTCTTAGGGACAGTTTCAGGAATTTGTTTCAGAACAGTGATCCAGATAAACAGATTTGAATTCATAAGAGCAAAGATTACAGTGGTGCAAAAGTATATTAATGAACACAGTATCTAGAAAGCTGCTAAAAAGTAGATGAAATAATAAAGTGTGGTGACAAATATTGTGAGCAGGCAGGACTTTTACATCAAAAATTCAATGCAGAGAGGTTCATTCTCAAACATAGGTCAAATTTCAAGATGCTTCCTGATAATATGGGAGACAATCTGTGCCTGCATGCAATTCCTCACTTAGATAATGCATAGGAAACAAAATGATTTAAACTCCCAAGGCATCTGACCCTGTGTGCAGTCATCTAGGAACAAAATTATGTATAAAATACTCAGATATTATCAGAGCCTTGTGTATATTGTGATTCTATAGCAATGGAATTTGCTGAAGAATTGTGGTCTTGACTCTTGCTTGTTATTAGTTACTATATGGAAAGGAATGAGAAGGAATTTGGAAGTTGTCAGGGAAGTCTCTGTGGTGGGCATTTTGCAGATATCTAGTAAATGAACACAGACTATAGAACAGGAAAATGCACCAGAAGGTGTAAATCACAACACTAGCTGCAAGAGCTGTGATTAAAAGTAAAAACAAACAAACCAACAAACAAACACACACCCCCCCTTAAAAGAAAAAAAACAAATAACCAAGAAAATGTGAGGTGGTAGCTTATAAAGCGGCTAACATTCTAATCTGTGTGAGTATTAAAATACCTTTTGCAGTGCCAGCCAAGCTTCATCAGTGTACTGAATTATGCTTTAATGTTAGCTGTGAGAAGGATGAGCTCTGATCAAATTTGGAAAGGACAAATTCTCCTTAGAAATGGAACAATTAACCATCTCACTGCAAAGTCATTCTCTAACTCTGATTTCTAGTCATACCCATCCCGTAAGCCCAGGCTGCCCCTCCAACCGTTACTGAAGTTTGTCATGCAAATGTAATTGCCAATAGCTGAAAATGAAAAAAAATAAATAGATATGAAACTGAAGAGCTCCTTTGGACTGTTTGAGTTAATGTTCAAAGTAATTTTTTTAGAAACTCTTACTCTTCAAAATAGAAATGAAAGAGCTGTGAGATTTCTAATAGTCCAGAATGTTTTATTCTGAGTTCTTAGGTACACATCTAACATGATGATTTTTAATTAATCAGATCTTATGTTTAATTTAAATCTGACTTATTTTAAAATATTTATTTTAGATTTCAATTTGCAACTCCCATTTAGCAGGTCTAGGATTCACTCACACTCCCTTCTGATAGTATTTTGTGGTGATAACAGAGGCCCAAACTGTTCTGTTCTCATTTTATTTTCATTCTGGTATCTGTTTGTTTTAACTTTACCAAGCTGCCTCAGCTTGGGAACAGACTATAGAAACAGCAGCCACAGCATCACACCTGTGCAGAGCCTGTGGAACCCAAAGAGGGGAAGATGAAACCAACAGAGTGGAAGTAATTACAATTAATCAAGCAGTGTTAATCACCAGCACTCCAGTTCAGTGAGCTTGGCACTGCAGTTTACAAGGGCATGTCTTACTTTCCCCATCTCTGCTGGAGCTTTTCTAAGAGCCAGTTTATAATGTGAGGAAAGTGAATCTGTGGATATGCCTTATTCTTCTAACTGTGATTTTAGGAATCCCAAATTTGCATTTCAGACTAGCACAGCTCCACTGGAGGAGCTGTTGTTGTCTGGCCATGATTGGGTTAGTGTGTGTTTGGGGGACACTTGGCAGCTGTCAAAGTGAATAGAGTCAGGCCAAGAAAGCTAAAGCAGGGGCATTTTATCTTGGGAAGGCAAAAGCCAAGGGTGCATCTGATATCATCAGCAGACCATGATCAGGCACAGGCAGAGGATGTTGCAGAATTTCCAAACTCTTTCAAAATTGTGCCTAATCACAACCTAGACAAGAACTATTTGAGCCTCACCAGAAAAAGCTGAACACAGATGAGCACTGTAATAAGGAGTAGGACTTCTACAGAACAATGCAGAGAGGTATTGAGGAGTCAAAGGACAAGTAATGAATTCACTTGAGCCTGAGGGGAAGCTAAACACTACTTTACAGCTTTTTGAGGCCATAGGGAGAATGTTTCAAACTGTCTGTATTTAAGTAGATTTCTCAGTCCTAAATAGCAGTGACAATTTTTTAAGTCTTCTTTCCTCTTTGCTTTTTTGCTTTCCATTGGAAGAAAGTCAAGGGTGAAAAGGTCATGGGGGTCTGTATAAAAACCTTGAGGTCCACAAAGTGCAATCTGCTGTTATGGCAAGCAGTCATTTAATAAAAATCTACTCAAACTGCTGGCAATCCTTTAAAAACAGTCTTCTTACACCTCTTATGTCAGAGGTCTGGTTTGATAACTGGTTTGGTAACTACCTGCTTTGCTCTTTAGAAATCTTTCTTTACCTCTCCTTTTGCCAGTATCGTCTTGTGCAATGAAGAACAAATTCCTCTTATCTATGACCTTACCTATTTGCTCATTTGAACAACATCACTCATTTAGGCACCTTATCCAGACAGGCTCTTCATATGTAGAATGTAGAATCCAGTCCCCTGAGCAGCCTAGCATCCCATATCTAAAGGTTCTGTGTGTACCCAATCTAGACCAAGTTAATTCTCTTAATAATAGTGACCCATTCCAGGAGATGTTTTATTATTTTAAGTAAAATTAATTTTATATTTCTATATCTCTGTTAAAATATCTCATCTCTCAGCTGAGAAATAGATCTGTCTTTTTTATATCTTCATGTCAGTCATATCTCATAGTTAGGCCATCAGCCTAACATGCAGTCATTGTCCCTGCCTACAAATGATAAATTGTCAACCTAAGTGAGAAATTCTTCCTAGTCAGTCTTTTTGTAGTTCATCATGTTTCTATTACTCCTGACTTATAAATCAATCTTTCTTGCATGATAATCTTTTCCCCCTCCTTATACAATATTTTATCACTATACTGAAAATGCCTCCCACTGTGTAATCAGCAGATTTCATTAATTTGCTCCTATTTTTTGTGCCAAGGCCATCCATCAGACTATTTTAAAATACTGAGTTTCATAAACAGTCCTGGAGGATGTCTCTCTGTAGTCTTCCATGAACTCTCAGTGATAAATCCTTGTTCTCTCTTTCCCTTACTCTCCTTGCCAAATCCTCTTGCTATTATCATACTCATTAGTATTCACATAGTCAGGTGATTCCTATACTATTTCATATCTTTTCCACTTTAATTTATGAACTGTATGAGAATACTTTACAGAAGCCATGATAAATTCACTGTATTTTCTTTCCATAAAAAAAGCTGATTGCTGTCAAAAACAATGCTGGCAGAATCTGTTATTTTTCATAAACCCAAACTCTATTTTGTCCTATTTTTTACTGCCTTTATGTCTTGTAGAGTATTTTCCTTTGTAACACATTCTAAAGCCTTGAATACTATACTAAGTCTATAATTGCATCATCATGGAAAAAAATAGTCCCCATTTTCTTGTGGTGTCTTTGGCAGGTATTCATTAATTTCTGACTTGCTAAAATTATGCAGTGATCCATTTTTAAAACAAAGTCTCCTTCCACACTCCCTTTTTTCTCTCTTTTGTTACTCCATACTTCATTGCTATTTTTCCTCATCTCTAAGGCAGATTTTTTCCTAAGATTTTTTTATTTATAACATAAGTTTTCAGGTAGCTGCTCATCCAATTACAGCAAGATCCCTCCTCTAAGAGTTACAGGGGGTTTTTGCATCTCCTATTTACCAATCCTCCCAGTCTTTCTCAACATTCAGGACTCCAAACTGTTCTATCCACCCTGCTTCTATAAATGGTTCTTTCTTTTATAAAATTTATTCTTTTTTTTCCTAACATCTCTTTTTGGTTATTACAATAATTTAATCTATATTGGTCTGATGTAACTCATAATCATCAGACCCAGAATTATTTTATGCTACTATTGTTCTTTAGCCAGTTATAGACACAGTCTTTACTCAGTAGCACTTTTTCAGTAAATTATCAAGCTTTTTCCTTCCTAAGCTAAATGAAGAACAACACAACAGAAAAGCAATATATTTCTTCTATTAGAACAGCACATCTTTCAGCTCATGTGATGGCCACTCTCTTTACCCAGTCTCTGATTTATAGTGATTAAGAGACTGATGCATTCCATATATAGTCTTTTCTCCACAATGAAAAATCCCATTTGTCTCAGGATTTTTTAAGACAGGTTTTACCACTGATACCATTTTATACTTTAAAGCTAGAGCCCTGCCCCCTGAAAAATCCTGATAATTTCCAATGAAGTCACTTTTGGGCATGGTATTCTGAAAAGACACAAGAGAATCAGGTCCTAAACAAAAGGCAGTGAAGGGTACTGAGGCAGGTGAATTTTTAATGTATTCCAAAGGAGTGTGCTAGTAATGACGGGACGAAATTCAGGTTAAAAAAAAAAAAAAGATATCAGGAAAAAATACTGAGACCAAAATGCACTACAGTCTGGAGACATCTTCCAAAGAGAATCTTGGAAGCAGAAAATTCTTGGACTTTTAAAAGCAGATTTGACAAAGCAATAGAATAGGACCTACATTTTTAAGCTGGCTAGAGGAGACTTTTTCCATCTGTAGCTTCTCTGTGTAGCTTGCACGAGTCTGTGTTTCCTACCTTCTCTTTCCCTGACAGATGTTCTACTCCTCATTAAATAAGGAAGTATCAGCTCTCTTTACTGACTTTTCCTCAGTTTTCACTCATAATTTAACCCCAGATTTAAATTGCTGCCACACTGCTTTGATCTATTCCACTGAAATTAATTCCAGGTAGTTTTTGTCTTTGTGGTACAGTTCCTCTCCACGGCCCAGGAGGGAAAGGGTCTAAAAAATGCTACCTGCATTTTAACAGTTCTGTGAATAAAAAAACATATGTTTAATCACAGCTTGCAACCTGTGGATAGGACTCAAAACAAGGTGTTATTATTCATTGTCTTTAATATCACACACTGAAGTTTGAGGCACCAATGGCAGGCAATCAATTTTTGTAAAACTACTTCCCATATCTCTAATTTCTTTACAATCTTTCTTTGTACATTGTCAGATTTACATGCATTCCCCCTTCAAACATAGGGCTGGAGTCATTCTTCATCTCCCAGGGTTAACTAATTTATCATTAGATGAACCCATGCAGATCCACATGAAATGTTTGCTTTTGAAGCCAAGCTTTCTTACATCAGCTTTTGAAATTTTATTCACTTGGACAAGCTGATTAATGGTGTCAGAATTGTTCATTTGCTTTGCATTGCATACTGAACAGATGTTATACTGGCTTGTTGCCCCATACTGAGCATGAAGGGGTAAATCCTTTGAGACCTTGCTTTTGTTAGTAGGTCACTTACCAAAAGGTCAATAAATCTGTTTTATACATAAACATGATATTGATTAATCTGAGATGTTTTGATTCAGTTCTTCTGGGAGGGGCTTTATATTGGAAGAACAAGGCCAAAACCTGACATGTTAGACTAGGTAAAACATTGGCTCACTGCAAGGGTAATCTTTTCTGTGAGGGTTTCCATGTTGAGCCAGTTGTGGGGTGCTGTCCTTATAGTTTGCATTTTTTTCCCTCAGGAGGCATGCAGGCAAGAGCTGTAGGAAGAGGTAATGTCTTTTCATCAAGGCAATGAGATGTAAAAAATAATGTTTTAGGCATGCAAATCCCTCTTTAGGTGTGAAATGGAAACCACAAACTTCAAGCTCAATACAGAGTGAGAAGGAAAATGGTCTTTAAAAAAACTATGTAGGTAGACCTAGGAAAAATATGAAATGTTAGCAAAAGAAGGAATAATAAGCCGTACATAAGCATTTTCTTTCAACATGGACTAAACTTCAGAAATTAATACAGTTAAGTAGGACTACAGCTGGCAGAAGAGAATCAAGAGCATTTATACAAATGTCAGAAACATTTTGCCATTAATTTAAATTCAGGTATGAAGTTTCCCAAAGCTCAGGAAGTATTCAGAACCAGAGCTTTTACACTACAAAATGGAGGCTGTAGGCCTACCTTATTTGTTGTCCTGGGTAAAAGATTTTGAGTATGCTACTGTCACAGATGGAAATAAAATTATTATCTCCCTGCCTTCTGAAAATGCAATGGAGTTATTAATTTTATTTAATTTACTGATGTATTAATTTTATAATTATATATACAATTACAAATATATCCATTTGTTAACTCACACATGGGCTGTTTGTTTTTGTTTGTTTTTCCCCAGAATTCTTTCTCCATCCTAGCCAAAAAGAAGAAAGAAATTTTAAAAAATGTATGTTAAAAACATAAAACATTTTAATAATGTTTTAAATTTTTTAAAAATCCCATACAAGTAAAACTTCATCTATTTCAGCAGATGCAACATATAAATATTCACAATGCTCTCAGATCTTACAGCCCTAAGGCTCAGGGCTTGTCTCCCAAGTGAATATCTAACACCCAGTATTAAATCTTCAAAACAGATTTTATAAAATAATTTTTAGTATTGGTAATATTTAAATATCAGAAGTGTTACCATTTTTATGGCATACAATGTTTGAATGTAAGCTACATCAGTTAGAATGACACAATTGTACTGACATGAGTCTGCTGCTCAGGAAAACCTCTTTACAACTGTTCTTGTCTCACAAGTTCCTGGGAGCTTGGTTATTTAGCCTATGCTGAAGAGAATGGATTCAGCCCTGGAGGTCCACAGTCACTGTCTGCTTTTGAAGGGGATGACTAATATTTAGTTCATTATTTCATTCACATCTCTAGAAAGACAAATGTAAAACAACAACATATAACTAGACTATAAGCCTGTTTTATCCTGTTAATTCCATGTAGATTGTTTGCATTTCTTTCCCTAAGAATAGTTACCTGATTTACTTGCATGTCATTAAAATAAGTCTTTGTCTTAAAGCCAATGTGCTGCAACCTGTTTGCTTAAATTATTGAGAGTTTATATGCACTAAAAGCCTAAAAGTAAACAAAGCTTTTATTTACTGGACACTTATAATATCAGTCTCCGTTGTGATATGAAATGGTTTCTAACAGAATTCATCACCTTCCAGCTGACTGCACCCTTCCCCTTGTGTAAGAATTTGCAGGCAAAATAGCTACTGAAAGGCCAAGGGATAAAGACAAGCAGCCCCCAGTTCCTTCTGCCACTTCAAGTTGCTGATTTCCTTGCTCTCTCCATGCATTTGCATAACAGAATTGATCATCTGGATTTTATTACAGCGGATTGAAAGTTTAAGTCATCACTGAAACATAAAATACATCCTAGAGAACACTGCTCACTGACATAAAATGGAGGTGCTATTGCTGCCCAAGGATACCAGAGGTGATAAAAGAATCAATGTTGCTGATTGATTCTCATTGTTACAACTTGCATGAGAAGCTGCAGGATGTTTTCATGGTCATGCTGAAAGAAATGCTTCTTTTAGTTTACCTCCTGTCTCCCATTGCTGTGAAGTTGTTTTAAGAGACTGGGCCTCATATTCCAGCATACAATTTACCATCAAGGCCACCCCCTTTTGATACCCTCTTGGACTGAACTGGGCTCCAAACAGGGAGATTTCATCTTACATCGAGATATAATTGTGTACTTAATGGTCACCAACCGAATGAAAAGATCCTCTTGATCTGCAATATTTTACTTAATCATTCTGCTTAAAATATATTTATATATTATACTTATGTATTTATTTTATATATATTATATATAATATATAGGTATATAAAAGTATATATATAATTTTATATAAAATATATATTGTATAAATAATGTGTATATTTGATGTATTTATTCATATTTATGTGTGGAAAGATACTCCTTTCCTTCTCAACATACAAGCAGCTGCAGGTTTTAATTCCTAACATTTAGAAATATATTGAAAAGTATAGGTTCCATACCTACTCAACCTTTTTGACAAGGATTCCCTAACTTTTATTTTTGCTAGGAGCAAGCTGGGCTGCCATGCTTCCTCTATCTGTGCATTGACAGAATTATTTCATGTACACATTCCGTCCAGGACTTCCCAGGAAAACATTGCACACCTGTGTTGCTGGGCCTTGTCTCAGGAAGCCTGTGAGTTACTGTTCCAACCTTCTGATATTCAATATGGTAATTTCTTCTCTTTACATTTTTCCATAAGATACTATTTATTGAACCTTTTCCTTCCCATCTGCTGCAACTGGCTGTCCAGTTCTTCGGGAATCTCTCCAAATCTATTTTCACTAACGTTTGTATTACTCCTATCTTGTTCACAGGAGAGATGGACACTACAAGGCTGCAATCTCATCCAGCAACTCACTTCTTTCTCATGAAGTCTTGCCCAAAGGACACTTCAGGGCCTGTGTTAGCACAGAAGTTGTGGTGTTGCACCTCAAGGGGAGTGGGCTCATTTTCCCCTTATGTCTAAAAATACAGAGGGACTGGGGAACTGAGTATTGCCAACAAAACAGCCTACTAGGCCTGAAAAGACAATACAATTTAAAGAAGATGCAAGGTCAGGGAGCCTTTCTTCTATCTTTTGTTTTTATCAAACTTTCTGGTTGAACTGGGAAACTTTTTAAGTTATTTTAACAATCAAAAGGGTCAGAAACCTACCCTTTTGTAACATCTTTTATCTCTCTATCTCTCTCTCTCTTATTTTTTAATTTGGATTTTGATTCTCAAAATTCTTACACAGTCATTGCTTACCAGCATTCAAGTGCTGGCAATAATAGAAAAAAAATTTTAAAAGTTTGTGGGTTTTTTAGTAACTAGAATTGCTGTTCTTCAGAGAGAAGAATTAGCCCTGTGCACAAAGCTTGGATTTCATGTAAAACAATCCCATATCTTCTTTACTTTTGATCAAAAGTTCTAATGTTATGTATGTCTTTATCAGAAAAGTGTAATATTTCCTTAAAAGTTTTTTAATATTTTCAGGCTTTCTTCCATTTAAAATTATAATTCTCTGCTATTTCAGTTAAATGCTACACCAATTTGTTTGAAATTGAGTAATTTTTTCCTGCAGTTCTAGCTCTGAATTTTATCAGCACCACTTAGGGCTGGTCAATCAGCAGGACAATACTTAAATCTGTACAGAAAATATCAAGCTTTTCATCATTAATCTGGTGTTTCTAGAATATACTTTCACATTTTGATTCTCTTCACTACAGTTTGTTTTATTCATCACTGTACTGATATGGTTGCAGCTCAGCTCAGCTCAGTTTGTGTTGGTGGGACTGCAATGAAAGATCAGATGAAATCAAGCTGCTCTCCAGTTTCTTTATCTGGAAGAGAAAGAGCTGATATCAACAATTTCATACCCCGAGTCACAATTTTAAGAACAGGCAAAGCACAAACTCTTGAAACAAATTAATTTATTTACTAAGGAAATTACCAATCTCAACTGCATCTATTTCTGAAACAGAAAACCTGCTTGAAGCTCATTCTTTTGGATCTCAGCTTCTAGACATTGTCTTCACAGGTCCCAGGTTGTTACATTATAGTCTCACCTCAAGATTCTGTTGATATCTGAGGCTCCCCTATAGACAGGACTGGGTACAAATATATTACAACTAAACATTACATTGGTTTCTGACAGTGATGTATGGACATACCATTTTCATTAGACTGGATACAGAGTCCTGACACCTGCCATGCTTGATTCATTTCTTTCACCTTCAAAAGGAAAAAAGAAAAGGTAATCTTAATTATTTTCCTAATCATAAATGTGATCTGTTCTCCTCGAGCATGTAAATGTATCAGTAAAAAGCTGCAGCATTTGAGGAGCCCAACATCTAAAATCTTTCTAGTTACCACTGGTCAATGAAGTTGGAAGCAGAAATCAGTATAAACCAAATAATGATTCAACCTTGTATCAAATAATGATTCAACCAAATAATCATTTCAATCAAATAATGATTAAACCAAATAATGATCCAACCTTGTGACTAAATCAATTCAGAGGCAATAACAAATAAGAATGCAGGCAGAGAACTAGAACAATGTAGGCAAGATAAAGAATTTAGAGCAGGTGCAAGTCATGACAGATTCTTTCAACCTGGGCTTTGCATGCAAGAAGAAAAGCTAAAGGACAAAATTAAATCCTGATGAAAATTTAATACATTGAAGAGAATGTGAAGAACAGTATCTTAACTATAAAATAGAAAGGAAATGTATGGAAATAATTAAAGTAGAAAATTCATAGTTCCTGATAAAGCAAAATAGATACAGACTTAAATATGCTCTTAATTCCCACAGAAGCTTGTCAGTAAAATTTTACCTGTGCTTAAGTGCTTAATTAATCCTATAGTAATCATAGACTCCTCCTTCAGCTTTCACTGAGCCATAGGATTCACTGTATCCTGAGAATTTAAATTGCTCAATACTTTGAAATACTGTTTTTATTTAAATGTATAAAACCTACAGTTATAAGATACAATTTGTCTTTAATGTTTTTCCAACTATTTTTGCTTGAAGGATCTTAGTGACTGGGCATTGATCCAATAGAAGACAGTAAGAGATCCTCCCTAATATTTTCCTTCTCTATTTACAGTGTTTAAATAAGAAAAGAAAATAGTTGGGGGGTTTTTTTGCTGGTTTTTTTCTTGGTTTTTTTGGGTTTTTTTGGGTTTTTTTTGCTTTCTTTATCACCAGCATCTCTGAATTGTTTCATATATACAGTGCAGTAAAAATGTAAAAAAAATTTATTCTTGGAATTCATGCTACTGTTTTCCCCAGATAATGACTTTCAGCACAATACAATTAATACATGCTTCTTACTAAAATAATCCAGAATTAAATGTTAAGTGTTTATTCTCTTTCAAAAACACAAACCACTCAGCAACCAAATAACTCTATAGTGTCAAATAAATGTGCTTTATGTACAGTCATGAGGCTCCTATCTGAAGTGAATTAATAATGAACCTCAGGTAAGTATATCATGGTAGTTTTTTAAATGTGTTTCTGAGGATAAGATTATGTACATTGATCTGATTAATATATAATCAATACCTATTTTCCTCTCTAAAAGTATGAATTTAAACTCATTCTGCAACTAAGACTTTGTTGTTATTCTTAAAAAATAATCAGCAATAATAGGCAATAAAAATTGGAGCAAAGAAAAAAATGAGAGAAGAGAGGATTAGAACAATTTTTACTGAAAGCTATAACAAAACCTAGAAATCCCAAATGAGGTGAAAAAAAGTAGCCAAGAGCAACAAAAGCTAGGTTCTAGAACATCACCTGGAACTATAGGACTTTAACCCAGAGCATACCAGCTGGTGCCTTAGAATCATTCAGTCAGAACAGGTCAGAAGGGACCTTCAGGGGCTATCAAGTTCAGCTCCTTGCTCAAACAGGTCTCATCAGATCACATTGATCAGGGCTAAGGGAGTCCTGAACATCTCTAAATATGGAGGTTCTACAACATCTTTGAGCAACTCAGTCCAGTGTTTGACCATCCTCATGGTATATTTTTTCCCTTTTATTTAGAGTATGGATTTTACTGTGTTGCAACTTGTGTCTGTTGGCTCTTGTGCCATCATGGTGCACCTATGAGGAGAGGCTGGTTCCATTTTCCAGTCCTGCCCTGCAGCCAGGTAGCTGTAAGCAGCAAGGTCTCCTTTTCTCAGAGCTGAAAATACCCAGCCCTATCAGCCTCTTTATGTGCATCGTGTTCTCCAGCCCCTGACTGTTTTGGAGGCCTTTTGACTGACTCTGTTCCACGTGTCAGTATTGTTCTTGTACTGGAGGGAGCCCCAAAGCAGTGACAGTACTGAGATGAGGTGTTAGCAAAGACCATTCCCATGGCCCTCTCATTGATACAGCTCAAGACACTGTTGGCCATCTTGGCTGCAAGGGTACAGTGCTGCCACACATTCAAACTGTCCTCTAGGACACCGAGCTCCCTTTCTGCTTCCAAACAGCTCCCAGCCTGTGCTGTTGCATGGAGCTGTTCCTTCCCAGATGCAAGACCTTGGAATTGCTCTTGTGGAGCTCTCTGAATAGCAGCCCTGCCCTTCAGCTGAATTCAGCTTTCGAAATGCAACAAAAGAATGTAAAATCTAGAGAGCTGTGGTGGGAAAGAAGCCCAGTGCTCAGAAGCTTCTCGAGGGAAATGAGAGAACCAGATGGAGATGATAGTTTCAGTTACCTCTAGAAGTTACTCTCAATGGGAAGGAAACATTACAGAAATGCTTAGTTGGCTAAATGTTCTTCTAACAACACTAAGGAGTTGCTTTGGTCTCCTGTCTTACCATATTTAAAAAACAGTATTTATGCTGATTTTGTAAGAGGTGCTGGAAACTTGCCTTACGAGATTGGTATCATATGTTATTATATTTGTGTTTGCTTCCCACAGCATTTTAATTTTGTATTTGTTTTGATTTGATGACAGTGACAGTTCTAAGTCACAAACTAAAATCGAGTCTTTCTTACACAATTTTTTGCCCCAGAGGAGCTGCCTGGGAACTCTCACAGATCAAAACATGCAGTACTCTGCAGCTGGTGTACCTAAACTCATTTTGGGCTGGAATCTTCTCAGAAGGAAGGTTCTGAAAGCCGTAGTGACCATCTGGATTTATCTGATTCTTCAGATTGTTCTATTGCATGAAAACCATGTATTAAGACAAGCCTTTCAAACAGTTGCATTAGTAATCCTTTGGCTCTGCAGATTCTATAAATCTTTGAGTCTTTTAAGGTGTATAACCTTCACTAGTTTGTCATTGATTCTGTCTGGATGGTGGTGTTCCCTTTTCAAAATACGTAAGCTAGGGTCCCCAAAACCCATTTGTAGTCACGGAATGTAGCTTTGGGAAAAACTTCCAAGACAGATTAGGGAAATTTGGCCTCTGGCTACTCTTAAGAATTCTGCAAGTTTTCACACCCCATTTAGAATCAACCCTTTCACACATTCAGATACTCCGTTTTTACATGCACAAATAAACCCTTTATAATAGTCAAATCGAGTTCACAAAATACCTTGACAACAGAACATAACACAGGAGGAAACCTCTGTCAGGTTCACCAGAGCCTGTTACTGAATTATGTGTAGGATGCTCAGATGCTTAATGCATGGCACCACTGAGGCACAAATTATTCTAATCAAGGAGTGATTTTTCCAGTGCACAGAGAATACCACCAATGATTGGTGATCTTAGGAATGTGGTCTCTGTAGTACAGAAAGGATGTTATTGTAGTGATACAACTGCTTCATGGGACCTATGGCATGAACTTCTGTGTCTGGTGAATGGAAAACAAAGCAATGTATATAAATTATTTTTGATTCACCTTCCATTATGTGTTGCAGGACGTCTTGGTGGCTATTACATCTTACAAGATGACTTTAAAAAGATTCATCTGTGATACACTTTGCATTCATTGGGGTCTCTTCTCATGTCATTAAAAGGTTTCAAAAGTGGGGAAAAATAGGAAATGTTCTAAAATCTTCATGTTTATCTTTCCCTAATTATATGAGAAGCCACGTCCTAGGAGCTGTGGCACAAGTATGGGCCAAAAAAAATGTGCAACAAAATTTTACTGTCTTTAGTCTGAGCAACCAAATCTATTCTGGTATCTTCTGTGATTTGGCACGAGTGGAATGGATGATATGCTCAAGGAAGGAGAGGTAATGCCCTCCATGTTTCTTTGACAACAGGCTATAACAGCCCTTATACAAAGCCCTTAATAACCTGTAAGCATAGACTTGGACATAGTTTGGTTTTCAGCATCTTAATAAGGAATACTAATGTTAAAACAATTACTAAACACAATCTAAATACTTCTTCAAGCAACTCTTTGGACTGGGAAAGACTGGCTCCTGAGATAGCTTTCCTGCTATTTTGGTGGGGTCAGCACTGGACACTCCTGGCCAGGAAGCAGTATCTGTTTCACAGAGCTGTTTGGGAAGAGAACAATTTCTTCCTAAAGACACATTCAACAGTGCAGCTGCTGGATCTGGATGCCACCAGGGATTGATGCGTAACAGCCCTTCCACAGCAGAAAGGATGAACCATGAGGTCTGTACTGGCTGAGAGGCTGATCTCTGGAAGCTGGGGAGTCCCAGCTCCCTTCTGCTTTGTGGTGAGAGACATCACGGTCTGTGGAGTGCTGAGTGCTTCAGTCATGGAGCTGAGGGAAATGTGAAATGATGTCTGTGTAGGTGTGGCTCCCACCCTTCCTCTTGACCCTAAAACCTTGCTGGGAGGAATCTGGGTTGTGACTGCAGCTGTGGAAGCATAGCCACGACGCTTTATCAGCACCTGAAAATCACATTCTTTTCCTATACCACTGAAAAACACGTAGAAAGCGTTCCTTTCCATGATGGTTATTAGAAAGGTGATTCTTTGATCCTGACTGTGGTTAAAATCCCATGATTTTAAGACTTGAGAGTTTTGGGTTTTTTAAGATTTTTAAGTATTTATTTCCCACAGCTGTCCTCAGCCTTTAGTGAAAACTCCAATCACATACGGTGCATGCACAAAAGCGGGGGGGGGACAAGGGCTAAACCTCATAGCCAAGCCCTCCCACATCCAGTGCTGAATTCACATTTGCGTGTGGAGCGCAATGACACCGGATTGTCCTTTCTATTAACAACAGCAATACTCGTGTTTCCAAGGACTTTTGTCTGCATTTTTCCCCGAAATTTTGCCTAAATCTCCACTTTGGGAGGGGGAAAAAAAGCTCAAAAAAGTGCAATATTTGTAGCCAGCTCGCAGAGGAGGGCGGAGGTGGAACAGAGCGGGAATTCAGGGGCTGGCTCTCGGGGACTCGGTCTGGGGCCGTGAGCCCCGCGCAGGCCGCCCGGGAGGGCGCGGCTCGGGGCGGGA